>NW_015170275.1:1146389-1198318 GCF_001447785.1 Gekko japonicus | reverse complement strand
GTTTGAGGTGTGGAATGGAGTGAAGTCCAATCAGCTTCCATATGCAAAAGACCAGGTTGTCGCATCAGTTGTGGTGTGGGCGGGACCCGGGCTTTGCCTTCTGATTGGTGGCGATATATGCTGAGGAGCAGTGCCATCAGCCATACACTAAGGGAGTGCATTTTAGAATTAGAACTTTGGCACCCACTATTCAATTATATATAAGGAGAGATGAGTTACAGCCCCCCCCCCACCCAAGAAGTTGCCCCCAGGAAACTGCTTTCTGGGGAATGACTTTCTGGGGGAACCTCCTTTGGGGAGCTGTAACTTGGACCCCATAAATCCAATTCTCACCAAGCCTGGAAGGCAGGGAGAAGAGAGTCAGCCAGAGATCCTCTGTGAGGTTGGTGACTCTAGCATGCCAGGTGGCTGTTCTACCATGTCACAAACCTCGCAAACCAAACTCATTTGTTTGACATATAAAAGTTTGTGACGGTTCATGGTTCGCAAACTGGGCATGCCACAAACCAAACCGCATTTCCCCAGTTCATGCCCATCCCTGTTCATGATGGTCTGCTAATTATAAATAGCTGGCTGCTTTACAGAAGTATAATACTAACTGAGAACTCCTCCCAGGGGTTTACCTCCTATATAAACAGAGCTCCAGTCAGAGACTGGGCATTTCCTTCCTGCCACTTCCTAATGCATGCATCTAGAAACCTTGCCCTCATCATTTAGAGAACCCCCAGAAACAGCACTAGAGCAGAAGGAGGCAACAGGTAAAAATCTTTCCCCCCCCCCCTCCACTGGAGGATGTGCCTTTGCACTGGTCGAAAGAGGAACCAAGCTGCAACCTGTCACATTCCATTAAGTTCCACTAAGTTCCAACCATTCTTAAATTGAGCCCTGATCTGTGGCAACCCTTCCTCCTTTTAAAATGAAAAATGGGCAACTCTGTGAGAAGGTTTTTAGCATTGCTGGAGACCAGTCAATTTCAGTTATGCAAAATATGGTGAAGGAACCAGAGAAGACTGTGAGAATTTTCTCTCAACCCTGAACTGCAGACCAGAAGGTCGGTAGTTCAGCAGTTCAAGACCCAAGTGCCGCATGACGGAGGGAGCTCCCGTCTCTGGCCCCAGCTCCTGCCAACCTAGCAGTTCGAAAGCAAGAAATTGCAAGTAGACCACTTCGGTGGGAAGGTAACAGCGTTCCATGCTCCTTGATGTCTAGTCATGCCGGCCACATGACCATGGAAACGTCTTCGGACAGCGCTGGCTCTTTGGCTTGGAAATGGAGATGAGCACTGCAACCCTAGAGTCAGATTCGACTGGCTTTTGAGAAAGGAAAACTTTTACCTTTACCTAATTCTCAGCCAATTGATGTTAATCTGTGCAAAGTTTTGTGACTGCTTCTGTCCTTCAGTAGTATAGTCATTGTGACTTAAAATCAAAACTGCTGACAGTGAGAAGTTAACCACATCTTGGAAACTGCAGTTCAAGGCTCCAAACATATATTTCCACTACACAAAACTTAGGAATCATTGATTTGGCCTACAATCTTATGAAGATTTTCCTGGGTATATGCCCAATTGACTAACATGGGACTTCCTTCAGGGAAGACCAGTTTAGGGTTTTTCCCTAGGTAGAGAAAAGGAACTTTGTTTTTATTGTTGACTGATAACGAAGGGTCTCCTGAAATACACATATTCAGACCCACAGTCTGTTATCACTTACTTTATTTGTTTGACAGTGATTTCACAAATAGAACAGTACTATATTCTGCTGTTTCAAGAAATAGAGCCATATTAGTTGATTAGACTGGCAAGAAAATTGCTAATTGTGCCCTTGTATTCACATGTTGGAGACATATTGGGAAGGGACCTGCATTTTTAAACACCAATCCTATATTTTGCTCTTAGATTTATACCAGGCTCTAGAGAGCATGGGGCTCAAATTCAGATAGCATGAGCTGCTATGAAACCTCAAAGCTCCACAAAATAATTTCTACATTACAAGCTGAACCCCGCAACCTTGTGTAACTTTAGCAATCTCCGGGAAACTTTATGGGAAACTGCAATCTAATGGCACCTCAAGCATGATGGAATGCATACGGTACAAACACTATCATATATCACCTTTAATGTTCCTGGGGGCAAAACTAGTCCTTGCCTCTTCTGCCACAGCGAGCCTATGGCTGCAAAAGGGGCACTAGCTGTCCTCCTGGCCAACCCAAGCCTGGCAAAAAAGATCTTTCTGAAAATCCAGTCACCATTTTGCAGTCACCCAGTAAGAAGCACTAAGGGAATAGTTATTTGGTTTGTATCAGGTCAAAGGTCATTGCTGAGTATTGGGGGATCAATCATAGCAAAAGCAAGACACAAGCCTAGTTCAAACAGTCCTGTACTGTATTATGGCTGTGCAGAAAAAGCTAATAAGAATCCACAGTTCCCTGGATGCTATCAGTGTAAGGGCAGACATACACAGTTGGATGCATTTAGGCATTCCAACAGAAGGCTTAAATAAAATTTCAGTTTGCCCAAGATGTTAATTGCCAGTCCCTGAACACCTCTTGGGATTCTAAACTGGAATTAAACCAAGTTTTAGAATTCCAGTTTGCCCAGGCATCTCTATTCAGACAACCTAGTATATTGGAGCTTGAGTTAGGCTTTCCAAACAAGAGTCAGTTTGGTGCAGTGGTTAAGAGTGCAGACTCTAATCTGGGAGAACTGGGTTTGATTCCTCACTCCTGCACATGCAGCTGCTGGTGTGACCTTGAGTCTGTCATAAATTCTCTCAGAGCTGTTCTCTCAAGGGCAGTTCTCCAGAGAGCTCTCTCAGCCCCACCTACCCCACAGGCTGTCTGTTGTGGGGAGGGGAGGGAAAAGGGATTGTAAACTACTCTGATACTCCTTCGGGTAGTGAAGGGCAGGGTATAAAGCCAATCTCCTCCTCTTTCTTCTTCATGGTCTGCATATACACAAGCTGTGTTTATGTGAATCACAAACAATGTTTGTCATGATGTCTGAATTGTTTTCCTCATGTACTCATCCGGACCCTTAATATGTTACTTCATCCATAGGTCAACTCCTAGCATCACAATGTTAATAGTGTAGAGGGATGCATAGGAGATACACGCATCCAAATTAATATCTGTTTATGTTTACTGTTTGGTCTGACAGAAAGAGTAAAAGATGAACCATGCAATCCTAAGCAGAGTTATACCCAGGGCTCTAGTCGGGGGGGAGCTCTCAGGTACGGAGCTCCGGAAGAGAACCTCTAGGGGGCGGGGCGGTCACGTGGTGAAGCCCCGCCCCCTTCTTTACCCCGCCCTCTGCTTCGATCCTCATTCCGTTTGGGAATGAGGATGAAGCAGGAGGATAAGTAGCCGGGCCTTCTGACACACTTCCGGTGATGTCAGGGGGTGTGGCCTTCTGTCACTTCCGGTGATGTCAGGGGGCGTGGCATATGCAAATAAGTTATGCTAATGAGTTATGCTAATGAGCTCCGGCAGCTCTTTTTCTACAACAAGACCCCTGGTTATACCCTTCTAAACCTGTTGAAGTAAGTAGGCTTAGAAGAGTATAACTCTGCTTAGGATAGCACTGGAAGTGATCCAGGAAGAATTAAATGAAGGGGGAAAATACCATGAAAATATCAATACTTGTCTGATGGTCCATTGCAATTGCTCTTGTACCTTTGCCTGAAGCATCTGGAGCCAGACCTATTCTCCTCTGTTACCTTGCTGAATGTCCAGGTTTAAATTCCTTCTTGCTTAGAGAGGCACATTTGCGATAAAAATCAATAGATTCATCTACTGTTGCTACATTACCAGCAAGTCTATTGATGCTTTGAAACTCAGACTCTCAGTGATACCATAAAATGGAAGCTCAAAGGTTTTCCTGAGCTCTGATGATGAGAGAGTACCACAGAATCTAAAAACAAATCAACACGCACACAACAAATCTAAATGCCTCTGTAGCTGGTTTCCTTTTCAAAGCTATCCCCCCGAGGAGTACAGTCCAAAGTGCTTGTCAACATCAATTAGAAGTTTATGTCAGATTCCTTCATAATTCTGTTATGAATTATCCCGATGTTGTATGACAGAAGAAAACAGTGAAAGCCCCACGAGTGTAGGTTTGTTGTCAATTCTGCCATTAATTGGTAGGTATCTCACTCAGGAGTTATAAAGCTGCAGCAGACAGAATCAGAGTGTTTGTTTTAATTGTCTCCATTTCCTTGAAGAGTTAGCTACTGAGTGCAATATATATCACTGGCAGCCACTTTTATGAGAACGTAGATGGCTGAAAGGCTGTACAAGGTCTGGGTTCCCTTTCCATCAATGCACTTGCAATGTTTCAGATTTACACTGCTGCCAGGCACTTTTCATAAATGTATTTTTCAGGGTTAGGATGACCTAGTATTGTGTACGGGAGAATCAGAAGAGGTGTCTACAGTACTACCTAATACAATATTGGATCATTTTTCTTGTTTTTGCATTGGCTGACCTCCAACATTTGTGGGTGAGTCTGAGCTCAAGGCAACTCCACTAGAATTATCTTGCCTTCAGGCCCCATGCCACTTACAATTACCGTGATGGTTAAAGCAGCACCAGCCTTTGGAATCTGCACACGCTTGAAGGAAAAGGCCTGCTTACGGGGGCGGGGGGAATGACAGATAGAGAAGGAAGCTGGAAGCAGAAAAGGGGACGACTTCTGGGATCAGCAACCCCCAAAGGCATGACCTCATGGAATCTCCTGTTCCACAAACCATTTGTGGTAAGGATTAGAGCCAGAAAGGCACTTTAAGTCACTTGGCACTTCATGAGTTCAGTTTTTCATTTGCTGGACATACAGATATTTTCAAGCAATGTAAAGGTTTGCCTCCCTATTATTACTCCAGAGCAGACAACTCAAGCATCTCCTCTTTGTTCCGGTCTGGTCCCCTCCCTTTTCCTTGCGATACAAACTCACCTTTTGGAGGCATGCCCTAAACCTCCACACCCAGAAGATTTCCATTAAAGGACATATAGAGAGAAAGGACATGAAGCACTGCAGTGCTTACAAAGTAAATAATTCTTGAAAACACAATAATGCTGACATTAACCTTTTCACTCTGTCACAAAAAATGTTCAGGAGAACTACATACACAGTTCCATATTTATGATCATAATTGCACCCTGACATTATTTAATACTACCTGTTCTACATTTCCGACCTAACTCTATATGTAAATAAGCAAAAAAACGGACTTCTCAAGAGCAGCTGTAGTGCTATGACTGAGGCTATGAGCTCATTGGGTCAATCAAAATCCTCTATTAAACTTAGGCAAGCTGCTATCTTTTCCCCTCAGCCCCACCCCTTTCCTGCCTTTGTACCTGGGGCTAGTAATATGAATCTGCCATGCAGGGTTATTGTAAGGATGCCTGAGAGGAGTAATGCTTGTGAAGAACCTAGAACATTCAAAAAGTGCAATTCGGATGCTTACTACATCCTCTGCTTCTGCTCCTACTGGTCCTCCTACTTCTGAGTCCCCCCAATCCCAAGAAACTGGTTTCCTCAGGTCAGAGGCCTCAACCATTGGGCAAAAATTGAACACCGTTAAAGCAATGGAAAACTCACCTCTTTGCTCTCCCAGGTCTGCATCTAAACACTCATTTTCTCCTCTGTGTTGTGCCCTTAAGCATAAAATTTCTTCTGCTTCCAAAGTTAACAAACACATGGCTGATTGAGTCTTATATGTATTGGGGTATAAGGTTATATCCAGTTATTATTTATTTATTATTTATTTTTGGGATTTATATCCCGCCCCATCCAATATACAGCTCGGGGCGGCTAACAAACGGTCATGCCGAAGTTAAAATATGCATACAAACAACAGCATAACAAAAACACTATATCTTAACATAAAAATTTGGTGCTTTGATAATTTACATAAAATCCAAGATGGGCGACGTCCCACACTGGCGGCCAAGTTCTTCACAGCAGGAGCACCAGGAGGAATGTTTCCCCAGCTCTATTGGGCGATATCTATCCCCACTATGTGGGGTAGATGGTTGGAATATCATTGGTGGAATAGTGGCGGCGGCGGCTCCCCCTCAAAGGCCTGGCGGAAGAGCTCCGTCTTGCAGGCCCTGCGGAACTGCACTAGGTCCCGCAGGGCCCGGATCTCCTCCGGGAGCTCATTCCACCAGGTGGGAGCCGCCACCGAGAACACCCTAGCCCTGGTTTGGGTCAACTTCACTTCCCGGGGGCCTGGAACCTCCAGGCGATGGAGATTCCCCGATCGCAGTACTACCTAATACAATATTGGATCATTTGGATAATGGGGCTATGAGGGAAGACTGTATGCTGCTTTAATTTTGAATGTTCTCCGTCTGGTAAAGAAAGAAAATGCAAGCAGATAAAGCATCTCAAGCCATTAAGATACAGCAACTGGTCATAGAATCACAGAGTTGGAAGGGGCCATACAGGCCTTCTAGCCCAACCCCCTGCCCAATGCAGGAGAGCATCCCTGACAAGTGTTTGTCCAGCTGCTGCTTAAAGGCTGCCAGTGAAGGTGAGCTCACCACCTCCCTAGGCAGCTGATTCCATTGTTCCACAACTCTTACTGTAAAAAAGTTTTTCCTAATGTCCAGCCAGTACCTTCCCATCCTTAATTTAAACACATTATTTTGAGTCATATTCTCTGATGCCAACAGGAACAACTCCCTGCCCTCCTCTAAGTGACAGCCCTTCAAATACTTAGAGCAATCATCTCCCCTCTCAACCTCCTCTTCTCCAGACTAAACATTCCCAGGTCTCTCAGCCTTTCCTCATAGGGGTTGGTCTCCAGGCCCCTGATCATCCTCATTGCTCTCCTCTGCACCTGCTCCATTCTGTCCACATCGTTTTTGAAGTGAGGCCTCCAGAACTGCACACAATACTCCAGGTGCGGCCTGACCAATGTAGTGTACAGCAGGACTATCACATCTTGTGATCTGGATGTTATGCCTCTATTGATACACCCCAGGATCGCATTAGCCTTTTTTGTTGCCGCATCACACTGGCTGCTCATATTTAACTTATGGTCCACCCTTACCACAATATCTTGTTCACACACACTGCTACCCAGAAATGTGTGTACCCACTGCTACCCCCAGCCAGTATGCATGTTCCTCATTTTTGTTACTTAGATGTAGAACTTGGCACTTATCCTTGTTAAATCGCATCTTGTTCACATCCACCCACTTTCCAGCATGTTCAGATCTCATTGAAGTCTATCTCTATCTTCTGGTGTGTTTGCTGTTCCTTCCAATTTAGTATCATCTGCAAATTTAATGAGTAGCCCCTCCACACCCTCATCCAGATCATTTATAAAAATACTGAAAAGTACTGGGCCCAGAAATTAGCCCTGTGGCTCCCCACTGGACACCTCCCTCCATTCAGTTGAAATTGCATTTACAACTACTCTTTGAGTGTAGTTCTCCAGCCAGTTCCCTATCCACCTAACTATCGCAGAGTCCAGTCCACAGTCCTGTAGTTGACCTATCTTGGGGAACCTTGTCAAAATCTTTACTGAAATCCGGGTAAACAACATCAACAGCATTCCCTTGATCCAGTAAGCTTGTCACGCGATCAAAGATGGAAATGAGGTTGGACTGTCCCTGTTGGGAACAAATCCATGCTGACTTCCCTGGATCACCAAGTTGTCCTTTAGATGCTCACAGATTGACCCCCTTAAAATCTGCCCCAGTATCTTCCCTGGGACAAAGGTCAGACTGACTGGCCTGTAGTTTCCTGGGTCATCCCTCCTCCCTTTCTTGAAAACTGGGATAATATCTGCCCTCCTCCAGTCTTGTGGCATGTCTCCTATCCTCAAAGAGGTCTGGAAGATGATGGACAAAGGCTCTGCAAGCTCTCAAGAAAGTTCTTTGAGCACTCTTGAGTGGATACCATCTGGCCCGGGGAATTTGTACTAATTGAATGCAGCCAGGTGCTTCTCAACTACCCCTCTGCCCCTGTCAACCAGCAGCTTGGATGATGTGCCTTGCCTACTACCATCTCTAGATGAGCCTGTTCTCTTCTTTGGGGGAAAAACTGAGGCAAAATAGGCATTAAGCCTATTCTCTCTGTCCTCTGTCAAAGGAACCCTGTTGGTAGCCATTGATGGACCTGTATAAATTTTGCCTAAGTGCCAGGATTTGGTACTTAATTTCCTAAGTCTTCTTTGCTTTTTTTTCTTTCTCCAGTGCCTTTCATGGTTGCAAATTTATGTCCCCCTCTTTTTTTCCTGGTACTAATCCCTAATTTTTACTGCATCTTTGACTGTCACATCTCCCTCTAGCAAGTTACATGAAATGTACTGTTTTGGCTCATAGCTTGTGCTTTTGTGCATGAGAGAGAGTTACCCAGTGGTATTAAGGGGTTGTTAAATTTGTTTCTGGTTGTATTTCACATTGAAAATAAACAATTTTTGTCAATTCAGCCAAAAGGGGGTCTGAAGGAAAGCTAAAATAAATTTATTCAAATTACTTTGATGTTTAATGCTGGTATTCAACTGTATTTTATATCTGGTATGCAATGGTATTTATCTAATAGTCTATGCACAATAATAATTAATGGCCCCGATCACACGCAGAATTTGCCGTGGGATACTCACAAATGCCGGCTGGATTTTACTGGCGCAATCAAAGGGACACATCTGGCCAGCGTCCTGCACCCGTCGGCAACCCATAGCAGTCAGCCAAAGAAGTGGAGTAAAAAAACCCCACGGAAAGTCCACTATCAAACGAGGTTGCGACAGGCCGAGGACGGAGTTGCCGGTATGATCGCTCCGGTGTGCTCCGATTCCATCACTGGTTCCTAGACGAAGCGCACTGGAAGCCGGCTGCAAGGAATAACACCCGCTTAACCCGCCGTTGCGTCAGATCGTGCAGCGGCGGGTCAGATTACTGTGGCACAAATAGCCTTGCTCCCCCCCCCCTGCATTTTCCAGCACATGTGAGACCGGGACCTATATTTGGTAGATGACAATTTATTCTATTTTGTATATAATGCTTTCCCAAACATAATGAGGTAAATGAATCTCAAGCCTTCACATTCTGAAGTGAAAATTTCATGTTATAAATTCTAATTTCAATTTCCCGTTTGCATTCAAATATTGGTGAAGTTTGGAACTGGCAAATTGGACAAATATATGGGCTGCCATTTATTGCATTACCACTAGAGGACTCTGAGAAACCTTTCATATAATATGATAAAATGTCAATTAGTACTGAAAAGGGTTTCCTAGCACCACTGAGCCAATGTAGCATAGTGGTCAGAATGTTGGATTTAGGTGTGGAGACTCCATGTCAGTGGCTATAAAACTTGTCAGGTGGTCTTGAGGAAATCACCAATTATCCAGTCCTTCATCATATGCCTTCCTTTATATTCCCATGACTTTGAGAGTGAAGTAGGAACCAATGAGGGAGCGGGTCTTTTTGGCTGTTGTGTCTTGACTGTGGTGCATTCTTTGCATGGTTATGAGTTTGTCAGTGTTTTAGTACCAAGCTAAAATATTTTAATTTTTTTCTGAGCATTTTAGTGGTGGCTTTACTGGGGTGCTCCTTCAGCTTCCTTTATTATTTTAGTTGTTTTTAATTCTGATTTTAGTTCTGGTTTTATGTAAGTCTATGTGCTGACTTACTGTTTTATTTTATGTCTTAATGTTTGTATAGATTATTATTTTTAAAAGAATTTTAAAGCTTTTAATTGTTTTATTAGCTTTTAAAAATGTATTTAATTTGTTATTTTGGAAACTGTCTCAAGTAAATTTTCAGAAGGTGAGGTGTATGTATGTTTTAAATAAAAAAGCACTGTTGTAAGAGGTGCTAATGAAGTCAATGGTTATGTTTGCAATCTTTTTTTTTTAATAAAAGCTTTATTTACTCTCCTAAAAAGGAGAGGTATTTCACTTAGATAGAAAAATAAGGGGGGTATATAGTGGGAGAAAGAGAAAGCTGAGTGATATATTAACGTAAATTAATTTGTTAGTAATGTCCAAATTATCATCTTAGGCTTCTTCTGTGTGCAGTCAAACTTCTTTCTTCAAACCAGTTAAAGGTGTTATCTATGTTAGTATATTAGTAGTGTTCATTCGATGCTCTGTTAGTTAAAGTTTCTTCGGGGCGCATTCAGAACCACTCCTTCGCGTGCTGGCTTTTTTTAAATTCCGATTTCATGGAGGAGCTTCTTCTGTTTTCATCTCTCCGGCTTTTCCAGTCTTCTTCCGGGTCGCTGTTAATGCTTCCATTTCATATATTGTAAATCTTCGCTCTTTCATGCTCTTTCATGCCCTTTCCAAAGATCTCTAGCTCTGAGAATGGATTTTCTCTTTTTTTAAAAATCCAGTTTCACTTTTAAACGCTGCCATTCTCTTCACTGGATCTTCCTCCGCAACTGTTGACTTTTAAAAGCGCTTGTAAGGCACTTTCTTGCTGTCACAGTTCAGCTTTTCTCACAGTTCCCGGCCAGAATCACAACCATAAACAATCCAAACATTAATCAGCCGGTTCTCACGAAAAAGCCCAGACCGGAAGTTCCTCCCTTCTTCTCCGCTTGTCTTTTAGCCCAGCTCCGACATCTTATTATTTTTGTTTACTTTTAATAAAGTTCTTAAAACGCGCTCCAAAGAAACAGAATTTTTCTCGCTTTACTCCAAATGCATCAAAACAGCCACTACTCGCACACTCTATTCCCCGCCCCCCTTTATTCTCTCGCTAATGAAGTTAGAGGGTTTACCTCCTTGTCTTTTTCGCTGGGGGGGGGAGCGCTCTTAGTTCTTTTTCTTCGCATTTGACAACTCACAGTTTAGCCGATCTTTTCTTTTTTCCTTTCATCAGTTGTTCGCTTTATCACTCGGTGACGTCTGGTGGCTCCGCTAAACCCCATACGGGGTCGCTCACGCAGCAAGGTCCATTGGGGCAGGGCATGGCGAGAGTCTCGATCTCCAACCGCTCGGCCGGGAAAGAGACTCCCCCCTAGTGCGCCCTAACGCGCCCCGGATCCGAGCCCCTCCCTTCTGAGGGGCTCATTTGGGTCTCCGCTCACGCTGATTCCCTCCTCCACCACGGGCGGGCGAGGCGCCCTCGGGAGCGACCCGAGGATGCGTCCGTCATTCGCGGGAGCCAGACCGGAAGCCGTTATGTTTGCAATCTTAAATATGTTCCCTTAAGTGAAAGCTCCACCTAATTCTGTGGGATTTATTTCTGAATCTGATATATAGGGTCACACTCTAAGACACCCCCCGACACATACCTTTAAGAGCATGAGTTACTGCTTCCATAGTTTCACACATCTGAATATATATATTTTGCTCGTGACACTTTCTTTACAAGGCACAAAATGATATTTATGTAAACATGGTGTTAGAATAATCATGTCTTTACATATACCCATATCTTAGTAATTAACGATCTGCCCACAAAACTAAAAGCTACATGTGAAAGGGGTCTTCGGCCATATGGCTACTTTTCTTTTTGTCCAAATTCAGCTCTGTTTCACTTGATTCACCCTACTTCGTTCTCTTGAAAAAGAATATTCCTGTCAGCAAAACAGTTAATAAAAACAACAATGAATCATGTAATTGATTCCTATAACACAAAAGTTAATTTCATGATGTGTTCTAAAGACTAACAAAGAAAACAGGTCACTTTTTAATGAGTATGGAAAGGCAGTATGTTTGATTATATATCATTAAAAGAAGATTTAGAAGAATAGTCTTGGAAACAGCTCACTGAGAAAATAAGGTGGTGGGAAGGAAAGGAACAGAGCTTAATAAAAACTTAGCCACATTGTTATAAAATAAAAATCATAAAAAGTTGCATTTAAAAAATTTGTTTCTCAACATATACCATTTGGAAAGTTAGAATTTTCATCAACGTGTCTGGTGACCAAACATGAGGAATGAAACTTTCAAACCCACTAACCAAACTAGACCTCATTTGGTCTAGTATATTTTTATTTAGATTTTGTTTCTCCTTCATAGCAACAAAACTATGGATCTACAATTCTGGACCAGTTTCTTTTTTCTAATGCAAAATTTTTGTATTTTAAAATGTATATACAGTCCAACATTATTTTGCATCATTTGCAATTGTATAAATGGCATGAAAGATACAAAAGAACCAAAATAATAATCATAACACCTAGAACAGAATGAAGTGAACTGAAACCAATGACAATGACAACATAAAGGCTTGCATCCAATGGAGGGTTTCTATGAGAGGAAGGATTTATAGGTCAGGAGAAACATTTTGGGCTCCAACAGCAGGAGGGGGCAAGAAAGTAATGCTCCATGGGAGGAAACCCTTCCTCCTGCTAATACATTCCATTGGATCTGAGCACAAAATCCAAAAGAGATTAAAGTGACCACATCAGCTCATCCCTCATGCCTCATACTCACACCATCCCTCCTGGTCAGCTGTCTACAGCCCAGTTAGGAGTCTCTAGTTTATGTGTGGAATGAGCAGTCAGATGCATAGGTGAGATTTTTTACCATAGTCTGAGGTGTTTAAAAAGAAAAATATCTTTATTCCCTAAAGCATGTTCTCAATTCACTACAGCACAAGGTGTTGCAAAACTACATAAAAACCTAGAGTGTTACAGAACTTATAAAGAAAATAAAACACACAAGGGCCCCTGCCACACTGGGGGGGGGGGGAAGCACGGGCAAAGTGCGGCTTTTGAAAGCTGCACCAAAAGAAACATGCGGTGGCGGGATCACATAGATCCCCTGAGCCGCCGCGTAGTGCCTCCCCGGCACGATCAGACCCGGGGGGAAGCCACTGAAGGAAGAGCGCGGCAGCCGAACTGCGCATGTGTGCGCATGCGCAGTTTGGCCGGGAGCCTGGATTGCTCCGGACGATGGGTGCACCAGCGATCCCATGGCCGCGCTTGATGCGGTGTTCCAGGTAAGTCCTCCTCTGTAGGTGGTTCTTTTTTGCAGCGGGTTTTCCGGCCTAAGGGACAGATCGGGGACAGGTGTGCGCCGCTTCCCAGATGTTGTGGTGAGATCGTGCCGTTTGCTGCACCCCCGATCCGTCCCTCTCCCGGGCCAAATCCTTCCGTGTGACCGGGGCCAAGGCTAACTAAATTGTATAGTCACTTGTATTACCTTGGCATTTCCCGAATCCCTGCCCTAGAATGGATGCAAGTCCACTGGAACCTTGAAAAATAGAGGCTGGTCAAGACTCACTTCAGTCCATTTGTTCCCTTTGTTCCCTGGACTTTTGCTTGAGTGCCACTGACAGATCGTTTAATTCTTTCTGTCCCAGCTGGGAGGGCTCAGCTTTAATCTATCACAAGACTGGGAATGAGTCCCCATGTGTACTTTTTCTCCAATCCAATTAGGGTGCATGTCTCAGACTTTTAATGACCTCACTCACTATATTCGAACAGCCTATTTGTATCCATAAAGGAAACTCATCTTCTCACAGATGGCAATCTGAGACAATTACAGTTCCATTCCCAGAGAAAGAATGATTCTCTGAGGTCAGGGTCTCCCTGCATATTGATTAAGACACCCTGCATGTCTTTGTCACAACTATCCCACCAAAAATAGTTGTACAAGTTGGTCTGCTGCTTCTCCCATTCCAGTGGGAGATCTCCCACCTGGCAGCCTCCATTTCTCCACCACCACTTGGTAGAGCAGCAGGAGAAAAATTGGGTGGGGGTGGGGAATCAGTAAAACTGGTAAATCAGTTTTATGGTAAAACCATAGAGTTTTGGGGAATCCTACAGCACTGTCCTGATGTGATGATGTCACTGCTGGGTTTGCACAAAAAGTTCAATAAACAGCAAGCACATCAGTGACTATAAAGGAATAAAGTCAGCCACAATGATAAAGAAACAGCCAGCAATGATAAAGAATCCCCCCCCAAAAGTCTTACCGTCTGGTGTCCATCTGTCTCTGTGTTATCTGTGTTATTTCATGTAGGCATGATTTTATATAGTTTTATTGCAATTCTCCATCATTTAATTACCTGACCTGATCATCTATAACCCTGGGGAACAGTCTATTTCAACCTACCATGCAGATGGAAAGCAGCCACAAGGCAAAAACTAATAAAACAACTATTATAGTGCCTGTACAGCCAGAAAGTGGCCCAGTAGCTGCTATGGTGAGGAGAGATCTGTTACAGTTCCCAGTTAAAAGGTGAGCACATGTGGAGAAAACACAAAGTGATGCTTAAAAATGGTACAAAGGAGGAGAAGATATCCATACAAAATTGCTTTCCTTCTTGTAAAACGTAGTCTGAAGCTCACTATTTCCACAGTGTAGGTCCCAATATTAAGATAATATGCTAAATCTAAAAAAGAATATTAATAGCAGTACATGTACAGCTAGCAGTAAAAATACCTGTCCATAGATAATGCTTCTTGTTTGTAATGCCATAAGACTTCCGTTTCAATGTTCTCTTTCCAAGCACACTGACAGAATGGTTATTAGAATGATCTAATCGATAAGGCTGGGAGCTTGCCTTCTATTGGTATTATACAATTAGACCTTAATAGCCCCTCACAGATTTTTTTTTAGAATGGTGACAAAGTCAAAGGTGTCTACAGAAAGTGTTGAACAGCTCTGTTGTGCAGAAGTCTATTACAGCTTTCAGCAACCCTTCTGTTAGATAGTGATAAATAACCCACACCACAGCAAGCTCTGCATTTTTCTTCCTTGTATATTATCATTAATTATTGGTGCTCCAGGAACAGGGCACAACATTTGAAGGGTTTAACCATACATTATTATTATTTTTTAGTTTTCAGATTTTTCTGCAAACCTGGGGCTTGTCTCAGGTTCATAGAAAGAGTTGTCTTGTCTGTCCATGACCTCACTCTCCAGATTTAAGTATCCATAGATGGGGCCATGTCGAGAGTTAAATATATTGACAAGTGCAGGACCCACAAGGACTTGCGAGTGGCATCTCATTTTCCCATGCCCCACTATTTCCTCTTTCCACTCCCTTGTAGCACTATAACCTTTCCCCTTTTATTGTTTCATTCTGTCCTTCCCACCCACTAACCAACCTACCTTTATCTGCATCCCTGTCTTCAGCTTTCCCTTCCCTTCCCTTCACCAGCAGCCTCTACCCAGGAAAACTGTGGCTCATTTGTATGGTGTTGGCCACTAGGCTGGGCCAAGGTGCCTGGTGCCAGTTGGGTTGGTCACAGGTACACAATGGGGAACCTGCAAGGACTTGCAAGGGTCACCTCACACTGTCATGTGTTCCCCTTCTCATACTATTTTGCTCATATCCTCTCCTAGGGTTGTCATCCCCCAGTTCTGAGCAGGGGTTCCCCCACTTGGGGGGGGGGTCCAATTTGCTGCCAGCCAGCTGGTTGGTGAGGGAAGCCCCACCTCCAAACAGGGCAATGTCCCAGATGCAATGACATCACCTGGAAGTGACATCATTGTATCTGGGATGTTGGGGGCAAACGCTATAGTTTTGAAGGCAAAAAAAGATCCAGAAGATCCTGGAACAGAGGCTGTATCCTCCCGCTGGTAGTTAGGTAGGACCTGGCAACCCAACCCTCTCCCTTTTCCTTCTCTCCTTCCTACCACCAGCCAATTTACCTTTACCTGCCCCCTGTTTTCAGGGTCCCTTCCCTGGGCAGCCTCTACCTAGGAAAACTGTGGTCCTGGTATGCGAAGCCAGGACAAGTCCTACTTGTGCAGTGGGGAACCCACAAGGACTTGTAGGGACCACCTCACTTCCACCTGTATCCCTTCCCCACACTATTTCCTCTTTCCCTCCTCCTAGAAGCCCTATATCCCAACCTTTCCTTGCTTCCTTCCCTCCTTCCCACCCACCCACCAACTTAACTTTAGTGTACCCCCATCTTCAGTTATATCTATTCTTTATTGACTTCAAATAAAGCCCGTCTTTCTCTACAACAGTGACCCAAACCAGCTGACATCATTCTCATCTCCTCCATTTTTTTCTCAATGCAGGCTGAGAACGTGTGAATGGTCCCAAGGTCACCCCATGGGCTTTCAGAGCAGGGGAAGGAATTTGAACCTGGATCTCCAGACCCTAGTCTGAAACTCTAACCACTATACAACACTGGCCTGGGTGAGTCACACAATTGTGTGGTATCAAGTCAGTCAGTACCTGTTGCTGGCCCTGGCCCTAATGAGTCTTCCTTTGAAGGCCAAAACAGGCATGGAAAGGGTTCTTCTCCCTGGCTTTTACTAACAGAAACCAAGGAGAAAAAGCTGGTAATATTGTTGTAGTTGTCTAGCAATGGCCACTCAGGGCATTTGTTTCTTAAAGTTACTAATAATTCTTTTATTAGTTTGGATATTTTAAACCCCTTTCTCCTTTGAAGAAAGGCATATAAATATTTCTCTAAAGACACTTGCAATAAATTGGGGGGTTTTGACGTATAAAAGAGTTTCTTTAATAACACATCACTATTCAGTATTTTTTTATGTATTACATATTTTAAGAATATTAGATCAAAATTAATAATCTTCTAATCATTGCCCCATGCTAGAAAGTATTCAGTATTAATATTTAATTAATATTAATTAAATAATTTAAGTGGTTGGGATAGAATTAAATAATATAGTGCTCTTCTACATTTTGTACTATACAAAGTTTAAAGTGACTGGTACAAATTAACTGATAAACTCCCATCTGGAAAAAAAAAACCTACTTCATAAAGCATTCTTCTATGAAGACTCATTAGTTTTTTACAAAGTAGGAAATAAGAATAATTAACAAGAGTAATTAATAAAGCATTGCACTTTCCCAAATATCTATGTGCAACATATCTTTGAAATGAAAAGTACACAATGGATAAATGTAGCTTTATTCTTTAAAAATAAGTATACACAATATTCCAACTACCCTACCTTTTCTTACTCAAAAGAGAATATTAACTGTTTTTAGGGATTATTTTTCTGTTATGAGGTGGGAGAAAAAACTCTAGTTGCATTCCTTTGTAAAAATATGTTAATATATGAGGAGAAATTATCACATTCTGAATCCATAAAATCCCAAAGTTTTCCAAAGGCCTTTAGCTGCTTTCAGATCTTACTCTTCAGACTGGTGATGACACAATAGCTGTTAGGAGGACAAAGGGAATCATAGTAAATCTATATAAGGGAAGATCATCAAACAGCCCAGTAGCTGTACAATCTGAAGCAGGCTTGTGCTTGTGGTATAAATAATATTCTGCATTTATTCCATCTTCAATTTTTCTGAGATGTGAATCCATACATTTGTTAAGCAATGAAAATAAATCAAGATTGCATAAATAGCAATTGACATTTCCCCAGCATGCTTGGAAATTTGATTTAAGGGCACAGCTAAACAGAAAGTTAGTAGCAATTGTTTTATTCCCCCCCCCCATATTAGCCCTTAGAAAGAGAAAGACTTTAAAATATTTTCTACCCACACCCCACAAAGACTGATAACAGCTCGGGGAGGGGATTTCTCCTGGTAAAATAGCATAAAGGAAAGGGAAAGGGCTGCCTCCCAAGCTACACGGAAGGCAATCAGAAGCAATCCATCAGGAATATTGAATGCTCAGATCCCCCAGGGCCGTCATTGTGGGGCTTCAGCACCAGGCCTGAGACCACCTCTGACAGCTCAACTGGAATTCCTACTGACAAGTTAGGCAGAACGTAAACCAGAAGAATACCCAATCTACAAGGTAGACACAATGCCTGGTATAATAAACAATAAGCTGATCCTGAGCTGAAATCATCTTGTGGTTCCCTGTCTCATCTAATTAGCCTCATGAAGTTCTTCTGACACCAAGCATGTGGAAGCTGTCTCATGGTCTAAGGCCCAATCTGCATTTGCTATGTAAAGCTGTTTCATTCTACTGTGGCACCAGCTTCCTTTGCCTTCCATTTGGCTCAGTATAAAAAGCTCACCGTCTGCATCAGGACAGAGGGAGAGCACGTGAGAGGAGCAGCCTCCCAGGGGTGCCAGCTGGGTGTTGCACTGCGCTGCACTGTGGGGAGAAAACAGCACCTGCAACACCCCCCAGAAAGTAAAGGCGGAGGGGGAGGCGGGGTGGTGGTGCAGGAAAGTTGGAACGAGCTGGGTAAAAAGCACAAAACACCCAGAGGTTGCCAGGCAGGGCATTCTGGGGACTTCCCCAAGAAATAACAAATGGTTCAGGGGTAGGTGTGCTTCCCCCCCCCCCCCCCGCTTACGATTGCAGAAAAATGTTCCCTGGCTGCTTTTAAACGCAGATGACTGGATTTTCAGGTAACTAGTTTCCTAGTTTGTGACAATTTGTACATCTCCTTAGAAAAGATGGGGGGGGGGGAGAATTCAGCTCCAGTTGTTTGCTTTTCACTCACAGCAGCTTGAGGGCGGAGAGGAACAATTAAACCACCTTAAAACCAAATCCAGATAACATGGTGGGATACCATAGTGACCTCGGAGTCACCACTAAATGGCAATAAAAATGATGCAGAAAGCAGATGCTGAGATGAAACAGTGGGAGAGCGGATGCGGCATGAAATGCAGACAGAAATTTGTGAGACAATGTCTTTGGCACAGCATCAGGAAAGACCAATGCAGATTGGACCTAAAGCTAACACTTGGGATACTGTCACTGCTGCACAGAGAGCATCAGAGAGAAAGAAAGTGAGGTGCAGACACTTGGGGGGACATAGCACTCATTCCATCATGCAGCCGAGTATTACCGGCTGGCTGAGTTTGTGACATGAGCCAGGTAGTTATTACACACTTCAGCAATATCACTAGATGTGACTACCAAATCACATCAGCATAGGACATTGACTGCTGACATGAAAGCATAAACATTAAATGGACTGGAATTAATTGAGTGTCAAAGCAATATTCATTAGGGGTGCACATTTGGATGGAATCTAATCAAGATATGAGCCAAGTGCACCCTGTTTGTTAACCTTGGAAAAATAATTAATCCAAATGGAATTTCCTTCAACTTTTGGACTCCAAGCAACTAGGCCAGTTCTGGCTGTTTTCCAGGTGGCACTGCAGTTGCACTCAGCTTTCCATTTACTCCTGTGCAATACTGTGTTCAGTTTCCATCTTCCCATACTATCATTAGGATTCTGTTCCCCATGATGGTGAAGGGTATGGGAAGGGTGGTGGGTCAGGATCAGGCATTTGATACATGCCTCTCAGGCATGACAGCCTGCTATAAGCCTGCTATTGCACAGAATGTCCCCCCCCCCCTTTACCAGGGGTAATAGTCACTGAGAAGGCGCTTCATTTGTGCTGGGCAAATGGCACAGTTGCATGCTTTAACGATTTTGCGTGAAATTGAAGAGACACTAAAACAAGGTTTGCCCAAAAACTAGAGCATCACCCCCCAGTGTTGGTGACACAATCATGTCACTTCTGGGTGATGTCATCGCATGTTGCCCGGCAACCTCCATGTTGGGGGTGGGGCTTCCTCTGCTGGCCAGCTGGCTGGCAGGAGATTGAAGCCTCCCAAATCAGGGGAACCCCTGCCAGGACCAGGGTTCTGGCAGCCGTAACTAAAACTGATATGTCCCCATTACGATTCTCTCACATAAAAGTCGTAACAGATCTGTCTTGTCTTACCCTGTTTAGTCCTGCCTTTTGTTGGAGGGGGGTAGCCTAGCCTAACTCTGAATTGCAGTTTGCTTAGCCTACTTCCTCAAAACAGAGAGTACTTGCACACTTTGGCCTCCCTCTTTCCTGCAAGGTGGTGTACAAGCAGGCCTCCATTCCTGCCGACTCCTTAGGCTCTTCAACCTTACCTGGTCACTCTGACAGTTTTTTGCTAGAGCTGTTATAAATTCCCAGTCCAACCCTGCCAGTCATGATTGCCTTTCATTGGACTTCTGGAGTATCAAAAGTTCACTTAGCCTAACCCTGAACTGTGCCTAAACAGCAGAAATGAAATAATAATGATGTTCCAAAGGGGGACATTTTGTCCTGAGTACACAGGTGAACAATCTTTTACCCATATATTTACTTACTGTCCAATGCACTGTTACTTCCTCAAAGCCCCATCCCTGGAAATGTGGATCTATTTGGCTTCAGCTTTCATCTTTGCCTGCCAAAGAAAGCATATGCATTCCTTTCCCTTCCAGTGAAGTGACTGGGGAATACCACTTATGTGGGAGCTCCATGGTTTGGATCAAGCCAGCTTTTCCACTGCTGAAAAAGGAAAGAGGCCATCAAAAAGGCTATGCTGGGTATCATGGGAACTGCACAGTAAAAAGGCATGTGGGATGGAGGGGCTGTAGAAAGGAGCAGCTGGATCCAATCCCATATGCATCCTGGAAGTATGCTCAGGGCTCCAGACTGTAGGTACGTACTTGGATTAGATAAGGTTGTTCTTGCAAAACTCCATGGCCTCTATATAGACACTGATGTGAAGAAGAAATATGAAGAGGAAAAAACCCAACCCTGAAATGAAATAGGTAACCAAGAAGTTGAGAAAAATAGACGAATGGTGTGTACCAATTTATCAGTGACCACCAGTGAAGAAGACTTTAGAGGCCAAAATGCACGTGGTCGGTTGATTACGAAAATCTACAACTAATGAACTCCAGCTGTGAAAGCCTTCAACAACATGTTGCTCTGACTATTTGAAAGGGACCTATTGGATATCTTTATATATCTATGTCTATATACCTCTCTCTTTCTTGACACTGAAAGGCAAGAATTTAGGGAACGCGCAGCCAGCAGATGCTCCCCAAGCAGGTTGGGGACTTTTGACATGGGCTCTACGGCAAAGTATCTGTTAAGTTTAACAGCCCCATATCATCACAGAGCATACATGCTTGCACGCTTTAATGTTCTGCCATCAGAGGTGCTTTTAGGGAGGTACTGCCAGATACCATATGTAGACAGACTTTGTCCTTGCTCTCTAAAAGATATAGAATCCACTACACACACCATACTTCATTGCCCCCTCTATAGGGATATCTGATCTCGTTTTATTACTCCATTTCTAGAGGGTAAGAGCTGGCACTCTGATGACTCAATTGTTCACTTTCTTCTGTTTAATTCTAATTGCGAAATAATGGAGGCTGTTGCAAAATTAAATAGCCAAGTGTAAGTGACTGATGCATCTTAGTATGTTCCGTATTTCCATGATGTTTTGTGCTTTCATGCCAATAAAGGTTTTGTGCGTGTGCGTATGTGCATATATATAGTTTTAATCTTTTAATAGTATGTGTATATATATAGTTTTTAATCTTTTGATTTTATTGCTTCTCAACTGGAAAAGCTGCCACTCAAAACCACATTCAAATACCCTGGAGCAACACTGTGCTGACTGCAAAGTCAACCCTGAACAGCCATCAATCTATGCAGAAGGTACCATAAAACCTGATGGTCAAAGAAAGCGGAAGCGGCATGCAGTGTGGAGGGCAGGGATCATTTCCTGCAGGAGCGCACAGGAGCGGTGCTCCGGCAGTAAAGAGCCCAGGGGGCGGGCACATGCAACAAGCCCCACCCCCTGCTCCCAGCAGCCCTCAGTCAGAGCAAGAAGCAGCCAGGTAAGTTGCAGAGCTCCCCCCCTGCCCCCCCAGTCCAAAACAGTCCAGTGGCACCTTTAAGACCAAGTTTTATTCAGGCACAAGCTCTCTCTCCTCTGCGAGGACAGATCTGCACGTCCCCCCCCCAATAGCTAGCAATCCAACAGTCCAGTGGAGCCTGAGCAGTGGGTGTTGCCTTCTGACACACTTCCAGTGATGGCAGGGTGTGTGGCATATGCAAATAAGTTATGCTAATGAGTTATGCTAATGAGCTCCTGCACCTCTTTTTCTATGAAATGACCCCTGTGTATAAGTGATAGGTATTGCTATTTACCTCAGCCTTTATTCTCCCTGTGCCCCTGTTCCTTATATGAGTGCTGTTATGCTTATGTATTATGGGTAGGGAGAGGAGATGTAACTTGGCTAGCCTCTGCCTCACTCCCCCATCTGAAGTCTGCAAATTTGGAAGACCACCTTGCAGGGGGAAGGCCCAGCCATCTGACTTTATCTAAAAAGACTTGAATTAAGAACCAAAAGTCAGAATGTGAGGGCCCAGTAGTTCTATATCTAAACATAAATATTACCAAATATTAAAAACTGCATATATTTATTATAAATTAGATATAAACAAATGTAGATCCAAATAGTAGCCTCAAATCAAAATAAAATCATACAATTATCCCAAACATAGACGCTTGTGACCCTGATCAAACGTGTTTGGGCCAATTGGCCTTCTTCAGTTGTCAATCAGTGTTGTTATACAACAGCTCCAGACATTACAATAATAATAAAAGCTATTTCTTAAAATTGGACCAAGTTGAAATTGTTCTGGAGAAGAAAGGGAAAAAGGGAAGAAAGGAATATTCATTATTCAAATTAGTACATTATGCATATGACAAAAAGATGTGTTCAAAAGATATATTTTGAGTTACTTACTTATAATCAATATCTGTGACTTAAGGCAGAGATATAATTCAGAGGCCTCATTTTAAATAACCTCTTTTTCAGATGCAATAGTATGTAATAGCGTATAGTGCAGCTGCACTTCTGGGTGCTGGAAAAGATCCAAGCTCCCAACCTACAACTTCTTCAGCATCTGAGAGCAAGAGAATGTCAGGTTCCACAGCCAACAACTGAGTACACGCTTGTCAGAAAGGTTATACTTTATTGCAGAGCTATAGATGCAGTAACATGGTCACTGTTAAGAATGGTGATGTTTCTACAAGCACAATGGGATACAGGGTATTTGCATGAACCCCCCCCCTCCATCCATAGGCCAATTGGCCTGACTCCCGCATGCTGGAGAAGGGGCCCCAGGCCGTTAGAGCCGAAGCTGGAGATCGAAAGCGATCCCACGGTTACATGATGCCCAGACACTACACAGGCAATCTACAAGGTCATTGATAATGAAGCACTACAGAAGCAAGGAAAGAATGCAGCAGCAGCTGGTACACAGGTCAAGCAAATGAACCCCAGCCCATAAACATCATGGCAGTATAGCTGACAGAGAAACGTATTGAATTTACACTCTGAATATTCTGTCTCCACATGGCCTTAATGCGGTAGTGGATTGATTATGTGTTTGACTGTGGCCCCTTTCACATTACCATTCTAAATGGGATGTTATTCATTGTTGACCTGATTTTGACTAAAGCTATACAGGGACAGGGATTTCATTCAGCAAATTTCCTTCCATTAATGAGCCGTCTCTGAAGCACTATTGTAATTTCAAACAGTGCCACTTCCCCCCTCCCCCCACTGCTTTTTTCGCTGCACGATTTTCCTCGGACTTTTGAAATAAATGTTCTAAGTTGAGCGCTATAGCGCTAAACCATAGCACTTCAATGCTGTAGTGACGCCATTGAGATGCCTTGACTCAGTGGGCAGCGGGTGCTCAGGGTATCAGTGATTGGTGTGACAGATGTTGCTAACTTAAGAAGGTGTCCTAATGTTTACCCATCCATGCAACTCATTCATTCCCAGCCGCAATCGGCTGGTAAATGACTTGTTGCCAAGTGGATCCCAGGTATATATCTCAGGGAGGCAAACTTCTTGTCTTTGTGGGTTGAAGTTGGTGAGTGGCTTGTGTGCTTGTCTGTAACGCTAGTCTTGTTGGTCAGCTGCAAGGATGAGTGGAGTGAGGGGGATAGCTTGGAAGGAGCAGGAAACTCTGGACCTCCTTGCGTTTTGGGGGGAAGAGAGAATCCAGCAAGCCCTGCGATCCTCTCATAGGAATTTTAACTGTTATAAGAAGATTTCAGAGGAGATGTCCAGGCGTGGCCATAAGTGGATACCTGAGGAATGCTGCACAAAAACAAAAATGTTGCAGCTTGAGTTCAAGTGAGTGGAAGTTCATAATTCACTGTCTGGTAATTCACCAGTCACGTGTCCCTAATATAGGGGGTTACACAGTATCCTGAAAGGAGATGCTAGCATGAAGCCGCAGAGATTGGCATGCAACATCACCTTTGAAGACGATGAGCCAGCTTCTTCTGTTCATCGTGAGGTGTTTTCCCAAGAAATGTTTTGTGGTGAGGCTCTGACAACAGTGAACTTGGAGGACATCTGCCCAAATGTTCCTCGTAAGTCTTGAATGCATTTTTTTCAACTGTGGTAGCATTCCGAAGGGTTGTTTGCTTGCCTGTTTGTCTTTTCTGATAGATTATTAAACCGTAGGTGCTGCATCATTAGGGCACTGTCATTTGTTGAACAGCATATCATATCTGGTGTTAGTAGATGTTCCACAAGTTGTCATGATGGAAGGGGTTGGAATAATGCTATTTCTAAAGTCTAATGTGCTGTGTGTGGGGTTACATGCAAGTACGATTGCTTTCTGTCTTACAGAGGGGTGCAGTGGAATGACAGAATTAAAGTGGTGAGATGGCCACTCTGCTTCCTAGAGCCAACAGGGTCTGTGTGGGGTTGCGGGGGTGGGGAGGAAGTACATTTCCAAAGCTGATACACAGAGGAATGTAGTGTGCATGTTTAAGTTTGCATAGTCTTGTCAGTCAGTCAGTCACATAGTCTTGTATTATATGTATTGCCTACTTTACAGGATTGTGGGTTTGTCCTTAAACTTTAAACTTACAGTAATAGAATGCTAGTGTATTTTTTGTTCACTGCCTGTCTGTACCACCAAATAAATCTTTATATTGTTCTGATTTAACTATGCAAACAGATACTGCAACAACTGCATTTGGTGGGTAATATATTGAAACAAGGCAGCAAGTGAAAATCCAGGCAGGCAGCATGCCATAGGACTATACAGAACCAAGTTTGAGTCCAGTGGCATCTTTAAGACCAACATAGTTTAATTCTGGGTATAACCTTTCATGTGCATGAAACTTTCAACTACCTTTTTATATGTCAGAATAAAGTGTTTCTCCAGTTTTAATTCATAGTAGAAGTTTGAGAATGACATCATTAAATCAATTTAAAAATTGGAATAACCCCACCTTCCCAAAAGAGAGAGAATAAAGTCTGTTTTTGTAATACAGGACTATTACTCTGGTATTACAGATTTAGCAAAGTTGTGAGCAGGTCTGTTTGCCTATGTTAGTTTTCTAGAAGGCTATTTATGCTGCTTATTTTCAAAGTTGGGTGTGCATGGCACAAACCTCTCTAGTGTTTAAGCTCAGTTTGGTGATGAGATTTTTTGTGACATTATGTAATCCTCAAAGGTGTCTTTAAATTCAGTCCAAAGAGCTCATTATCCTATATTGCCCTTGGGGTTTTCTTTATCCCTTCATAAATGTCCTTAGCCGAATCTCAACCAGTAGCCAAGTGCACTTTAAGTGCAGAAGCAGGAAAAATCTTATGTCTGCAAGCCAATTTAAACGCCACCTGTAGTTTTCTTGCATTGGTATAACATTTAAGCCATATTTGTGCCATATTCTTTTCTGACTCCATCAGTGCTGGGACAGAGTCTGGGGCTGTAGCATCCTCTGGCATTTCCTTTTATGGTCCTCAACTCAGGATGAACCTCCAAACATGAAGGGGCATGAAGGGGATTTTTGTCTTCACTGTGATCCCTCTCTTTCTCTTGCCAGGCTGCCCGTTACTGCACTCATGGCTTCTTGGGACTGGTCTGGCCCTTCCTCCCCAGCCTTCCCGGAGCTGGTCTGATAAAGAATTTTCTGGGAGTGGGCTGACCCCAGCTTCCTCTAATGCCCTCTCTTCAGGGGCAGGCCCTGAAGGGAATCTAGGGTTGCCAGCTCTGGGTTGGAAAATACCTGGAGACTTTGGGGGTGGATCCAGGAGAGGGTGGGGTTTGGGGAGGGGAGGGGCCTCCGCACAGTACAATGCCATAGGGTCCACCCTTCAAAGCAGCCATGTTCTCCAGGGGAGCTGATCTCTGTCAGCTGGAGATCAGTTGTAAAAGCGGGAGATCTCCAGGCCCCACCTGGAGGCTGGCAACCCTAAGGGAATCTGGGCTAATGGCCTCCCTGGTTGGGCCCTCCCATCTCCTGCCCTGCCCTCTCCTGAGGTTTTAAGAGGCTGCTATGCCTGCCTGCACCAGCCCCAGGAGGCCCCAGCTGCTGTTGGATTCCTCCTCTGGGCTGTTCCCAGGAGCAGCCTACTGCCTGAGCCAACTAGGCCCTGATGCTGCTCTTGGGGCCTTTCCAAACATGGCCTTTCTGGGCATGGCCAAACCCTTCCCTGCAGCCTGAGTGAGGCTGGCCACCCCCTGCCAGCATTTGCTTTTGTAGCAAGTGAGTACAGGGTTGGGATCAGCACTCCTGGACAATTCTCTTGGTCAAATAAGCTAGAGGCACAAGTGAACTATTTTAGTTTTCCAGAATACACAAACACAAAACAAGAACAGGACACATTACAGGTGGCACTCTGATTAGATTTTTTTTTTAACTTTTTTGTTTCATTTGGAATACCCAACAGTTATTGGCCCTTCTCCCTGGTTCTGGTGCTATCTATGTGTTTTTATTGAATTATTTTATACCTTTATATATTTTTGATTGTTCAAATGTTTTAATGTTGTTATATGACTGTCTTGGGGACCCTAATGGGTATCTTAAATTGTAGGCTGTTCATCTGTCCATGTTTTTTTTTTTTAATCTGTCCATGTTATGCAATAAAGACAGTGGCAGTACTTGATTTCTACAATGAATGGTGCCAGATCACAAACCTACCAAAGAGTCATACCCAGGTGGGTTAAGAAGGTTGTGGTTACCGAAGGTTGTGGTTAAGGCTGCTTAAGGCTATGCTGTTACTTCACATGTTCCAAGACAGAGCCCTGGAATCAAGAAATTTTTGAAACTCTGGCTTAGATTAAACCATGAGATAGCGAGGAAGATTTGCCTTCTGCCATGCTGCTTTGATAGACTTGCATAGGAAGCATCTAAACAAGGTACATGGAAATCAGTGCCCTAGCCATGGAAAAGCCAGACCCTTGATCTTAATGTTGGTATTTCCTCATTTTAAGAAAACCCATAATTTTGTTTATCTCCAGTCCTTTTATTTGTGGAAGGAAATAAACATTCTTCCTAGTTGTTGGTAAGAATGTCTAAACCTCCTCTTGCTTTCTAGAGCATTGTACTATGTGCAATGACAATAAAGTATATTATTATTATTATTAGAGGCACTTGGAAAACTGGTATATTTTTTCATCCCCGTGGCCCGCAATCTTAAATTTTCTGGCTGAGGGCTTTATTGAAATGAATGCACAACTACAGCTCATTCAAGGAATACAAACTATACAGTGCCTTTGGCCTTCTGTACTGGAATTCCAGACACGTATAAGTAAACAAAGTACCTTTGAGCCTTCATATAGTAATGAAAAATTATTCCCCACTGGCAACTTCCAGATCTATAGCCTTTCTGAATATTATTGTAGGCTCTTTGGAAGCTGTTGAGGTTGTTTCCTCATCTTACTGACAAACATGAGTACGGTATTCAGACCTGGAAGAAGCCACTGGCTCAGGCTTAGAGATCTATGAGCTAAATTCAAAGAACTGGGAATAAAAGTCTACTCATGGAACAGAACTTCTCTGTATTCTGTAGCTCCTTCTGCCACACAGCTCTATATTTCAGTATCCAGTCCTTCATATGTGTCCATTGTGGCTCTGAACCAGTGCTTTCATAATGTGGATGTTGCTCAGTGGTGGAGCATCTTCTTGGCAAGCAGAAGGTCCCAGTTTCAACCCACAGAATCACACAGTTAACCACAGTTAAAAGGATCAGGGGCTGAGTTCAGACTGGCAGTTTGAAGCGGGAGGGAGTAAAGCGGGATGGACTTGGGATAATAGGATTTGATACCACTTTCACCAGGGAAGTGTTACGACACGGGTTGAGTGAGGCTGGGAAACGCCGGACAGATGTGCCTGTGTGAATGGTCCCTTTAATCTGTTTGTGAGACGTTTCTGAAACGTGCCTATATCTGGCCAAACTGCCAGTCTGAACTCAGCCAGGTAGTAGGTAATTAGAAAGACTTGTATCTGAGACTGTACTGCAATTTCCCTGCTGTGGGAAGGGACCCCTGCCCATGACTCCTGTTTCCCACTGCAGCTTCTGTGGCTGGCGGGAAAAAATAATGTTGGAAACGCGGACATTTTGTCAATCCATTCTAAGAATCACTGGGAAATCTATGGTTCTATCACAGAGTTTCTGGTGATTCCTAGAGAGGTGTGATGTTACTTCCAGGTTTTCCCCAGAAGTGCTTTCACACCATCACCAATGGTGCCCCCATGTTCCCCCCGGACTTCTACTGGTTACCAGGCAGCCGGAAACCCTGACCTAGAACCCTGGAGACCTGTTGCCAGTCTGAGTAGACAGTACTGACTTTGTTCACAAGGTACAAGGAATGCATGTAGAACCCATGCACAATGTATGCTTGATTTTTTCATTATATGAGTGTTGAATAATTCCCATGTTACATTCAATGCATGTATAGCTGACCACGTGATGAAAATCACACATTTATTCAGCTACTGGTCCCAGTTTCATTTATACGGTGAATGCATGTTGTCTGTTTCTTATAAACAGATGCATGCATGTACACCTAAAAAAGGTAAAGGTTTCCCTTGCACAAAAGCCAGTCGAATCCAACTCTAGGGGGTAGTGCTCATCTCTGTTTCCAAGCAAATTTCTTGCTTTCGAACTGCTAGGTCGGCAGGAGCTGGGGCCAGAGATGGGAGCTCACTTCGTCATGCAGCACTCGGGTCTCAAACTTCCAAAAGAGCCCATTAGAACACAGTTTGAATGCATACAACAGGAGTTTTAAACACTCTGAGGGAAGAAGAGAATATCTGAAAAGCTGCAAGGTGTATCCTGGTACGAGCTATAGCCTGTGCTTTTTCCATTGTAGTCCCACCCTATGGAATGGGCTTCCCAATGAGTTGAGGGGGCAACATCTCTACAGTGTTTATTTGCTTAGGCTTATAATGAGGTAGCAGCTTTTAGTGGGCTTTTAATAGGGTGCAGGCATTCTTAGGGAAAGAGGTTGTTGAGTTTTATTGTATTCTATATGGTTTTAATTTTAATTTGTAAGACACCTTCTTCTTTTTTTTGAGGGGTTGGGTATACTAGACCCGAAAAATATCAGTATTTTCCAATATTCTCACATCCCAATCCCAGTATGGTATTCAGATGCAGGATTTTTTGCTCCGTTATACCTTATGGAGACTATTATACTCAATGGGGAATCTATCTGGGGGTATCTGAGGGTCTGGGGGGCTGTTGTTTTAGATAGAGGCACCAAATTTGAAGTATAGCTGCTGGTGCCTCTCTTCAGAAGAACCACCAAATTTCAAAAAGATTGGACCAGGGGGTCCAATTCTATGAGCCCCGAAAGAAGGTGCCCCCATCCCCCATTGTTTCCAAAAGGAGGGGAAAATTGCAAAAAAGCAAGGGCAATAGAAGCCCAGCAGAACAGCATCAAAGTCCCAGAGAATCTCTCCAGCAAAAACTGAAGGGTTTTTTTTTGCAAGCCCAGCAGAACCAGTACAATGTGTCCAGCAGAATCAATGCCACTGTGGCAGTGCAAACCCAACAAGACTAAGGTCAAACCAGAGACTCTCCACAGTAGAAACTGAAGGGGAGCATTTTGCAAGCCCAGCATAACCAGTGCAATGCACAGAGTGCCCAGCAGAACCCAGGGCCATTGTGGCAATGCCAGCTCAATGGGATGTGAAGCACAGAATCAAACTCCAAGAAAGGGAGGGGTTTTTTTTGCAAGTTCCGAAGAACCAGTGCAATGTACTAGTGCCCAGCAGAACCCAGTTCCACTGTGGCAATGCAAGAAAAGAGGACTAATGTCAAACCAGAGAATCCTTACAGTACAACTGAAGAGGGGGCATTTTTTCAAGCCCTGCACAACCAGTCAATGTACTAGTGCCCAGCAGAACCCAGTGTCACTGTGGCACTGCAAGCTGCAAGGGACTGATCTCAAAGCACAGTGCTACAAGAAATCCAAGAAGGGGGGATTTTGCAAGCCAAACACAATCAGTTACAATGTGCAGAATGCCCAGCAGAACCCAGTGCCACTGGCACTGCAAGCTTAAAAGGACTGATCTCAAAGCACCAAGTCAGAACAAATCCAAGCAGGGGAGGGGTGAGGATTTTGCAAGCTCTGTGCAGCAAAATGGGAAGGGAACACAAAGGAACCCTGGGTGTGTTTGTAGGGGGGGGGAACCTGTTGAAACTGACAAGACTAGTTTGAAACTGACAAGAGCAGCAGGGAAACCCATACAATCCCCTAGACACAGAAACAAAAAAGGAAAAGGAAAAACAGTCCCTGGGAGTCTGCAATGCTGGCTCCCAGTCTTCCCAGAAAATCCCGAATACATCCAGGATTCCCCCCCCACACACACTTTCTGAAAAATCCCAGACATCTTTGAAGTATCTTATATGAAAGTGTTGTTGGTATCTGATATTATTTATTACATTATTCAGTATGAATTCCTTGCCAAAAAGCAGAAAGAAAAGGTATAGGATGCTGTAGAATGGGCAATTGTATAGAGGTTTGCATGTGCATGTGCATCTGAACATAATGTTGTTAAAACTGGCAATATTTGTCTGTCAGCTATTGCTAGCAGAAGGTCATTGATATCCATTGTCACTTTCTTTACATTTTATACAATCATTCATTTTTATTGGTTTGTTTGCCATCTCATGACCATTAAAATATGATTTTTTATTATTGCTTTGAAGGGGAAATATTGTATTCCCTGTGGCTAGGAGGAAAAGGAATAGGTCCACTTTCAACATCGAACTAAAGGGGGGGGGGGTTGTGTGTGTGAAATACCTAAGGGAAAATGTGTTTGGTTTTTCAATAAAAGTAGGGCTTGATTTGAACATCTCAATTTTTCAAAATGTCATCTATTGGTAAACTGTATTATGTAGCACAGAGCCATTGAATTTATGACTTCAACTAATATAACCTCCTTTTCTAACAAGATGAAGGTAAATGTTCAATAAGCTTCAGCATAACTTTTTCAGTTTTTTGGCAGGAAGTGTTTTCTTTTAAAATTGCAGGACTTTGTCTTTTCAGATTTGACCTTCAAAGGATTTTTTTTTTTTTTTAAAGCTGCACTTTTGCCCAAGACTCAGTTCACTATTCCAAACATGTTGCCAACATATTTTGGTCTGAATTCAACTCTGCATTAGTGGTATGGTAGCCTTTAGGACTCAACTCTGTCCTTGCTCTGCAAGTACCTATTAGGCCATAAAGCATGGTGACCATCAGGGTACAGGAAACAATGCCTAATAAGGAGGCCTCTCCTTTTTATGACAAGTGTGGCTTAGATCAGTAGAGACAAGTAAAGTCCAGAGTATGAAATAGTCCCCCTCTAGTAGGACTGGGATACTGCCCAAGAGAACCAGGCAACTACTTCGGACACCAAACTTGTGGTAGCAGGCCCGTGGAAGAAAGTGGCATGCTGCTGTCATTGCATCCTGTGCTGGACCAGACTAGATTGTTTGGAAGCAGTTATTGGCCCAAAATGCAGTCTTCTGGTTGCTTGTAAAGGCGTGCTACCAGGACTATGTCTCTCCTATTTTATCTGAGCTAATCTTACTGCCTGTTAGTTTCCAGATCCAATTCAAAGTGCTGGTTTTTAAACCACTAAATAGCCTGGATCCAGGATACTTCAGCCCACTTTCTCCAACATTCTCCTGGACAATGAGGACATCCCATTTTCCCCACCATAAGAGGTACAGTGGATGGCCACATGGAGTGGAAGGCCTTTTCAACAGTGACACCATAGATTTTGTATGTACTTCTAAGGGAGGACTGTCTTTATCATCTTTGACAGTGTTCCATCAACAGTAGAGAATCAGGAGGACTCTTGGAATTTGAATTTCTATTTCTTATGTATCAGGCTGCTCTGTTGTCATTGTTTCTATTACTGTTGTTTTGAATAGTGTGTTTCATTGTTTTTAATTATGCTGGTTCATCACCCCACAGATCCTTACAGGGTCAAAGACTGGGAAAGAAGGAAATGTATTGGTACAGAAGGAACAAACAAAGACATTGGCTTATGTTTATAATGTACAGAGACCCAACCAACCATGACACTTAGCGGTGTGGTGTATGCTCTCAGACAGATTGACTAGAAGGGATCATGAAGGAACCAGAATATTCCACACGTCTTTGTAGAATCACTAGTCTCTGTTGGTTATATACTGCCAAGTCACTTCTGACCTACGGCAACCATATGAATTAATGACCTCCTAAATGTCCTATCATTACCAGCCTTGCCAGGTCTTACAAACTGAAGGCCATGGCTTGCTTTATTGAGCCAATCCACCTCATTTTGGGTCTCCCTCTTTTTCTAGCATTATTCTCTTATGCCAGTGAGTTTTGTCTTCTCATGATGCAACAAAATATGGCTGCCTCAGTTTAGTCATTTTAGCATCTATGTAGAATCAAGGCTTGGTTTGATGTAAACCCGTCTTATTTGTCTTTTTCGTAGTCCACGGTACCCATAAAACTCTCTTCCAAAACCATGAAGGAGCCAGAATATTCCACAGGTCTTTGTAGGACCACTACTCTAGTTATCCAGAATACCTGCTAAAACAGAAATCATCATCAGTTCTGAAGGGATTGCTTGCTTTACTGTCAGCCCTGTAGCCAGAAATGTTGGGTTGGTTGGGGGGCATGGGGAAATATTGAGGGGCAGCAGGGGAGGGGAGAGGGGTGGCCGCACACCTTCCCTGAACTCCAAGAAGGGAGAGAGAGGAGGGGAGGGAGGGGGAGGGGTGTGTTTCACATTTGAGGGGGTAGAGCCCCGAAATGCCCCACCATATAGCTACAGGCCTGTTTACTGTTAATTCCTTTCCTGTCTTAATACCCCACTTTCTGTCTTCCAAGTTCTCATTATCTGAGCACTGACTTATTCATTCTGAAGTGATCCAGCATTGCTGGATCCTCCAGATATGATTCTTGACTATCAATTTATGTTGTCCTTTTATTTTCTTTGTGTGTCCTACGCTAAGATACATTTTGCCTCTTTGAGCCAGTCTTTCACTTCTTGTCCCCGACATGATTTTTTCTACATTATGTTTTCTTCTGTGTCCCTTTATTTTTTTTCCGCTTCTCAGGATTTTTCTTCATATTACACTGATAAAATTGAGGCTCCTTATCTTGTGTTTCTTTTTACTTGGTTCATTTCCCCTTCTGCCTCCCCTTCCACATCTCTTTCAGTTTTAGCACCCTCAGCATTCTTCCTCAACGTTAACAATTTTACCTCCTCATTTGTCTATTTTCTTAGATCTATTATATTCAGTACTGTTGCTTATTCTTTTATTCTTAATCCTTTTACTTCTAGCCTTTGTTTTAACTATTCAGTTTGCTCTGTTCTTGTCTTTGGGGCCATTCTTTCTGAAAAGCTGTGGGAGCTACTTCGAGATTTACAAGATTTTGTTGTCATGGAAAATAACTATTATTGTTTGAAATGCAGGACAAAATAAAATTGAAAAGAGTATTCTGGAAAGGGGTCAGATACCATCTCTCAGTTTTTACAGAACAAGTATACCTGTTGCTGTCATAATTGCACATATACCAAATCACTAAATATTTTATAGGAACTACCTCACTTGCTGTTGGATAGTGATACAGACTGACCTGTTAGCCCCTGTCTTTTAACTGCACCATCAATTATTGATGTATTTACTCATTTTTTTTGTTATTAGTATGTTTGACATATTGTACTAGGATTGTAGCATTAATTTGTTACAAGTCCCTCTGCCATGCAGTTATAGGTGGCCATGTTCTAAGAAGCCAGTGACCTGTGAAAGAACAACCAGCATTCACTCTATGGGGACAAACATACATTGTTAGAAATTGTTCCATCATTCTGCTATAGTATACTGCTTTTATTTCTGGACAAAGTTTGAGTTCAGCGGCACCTTTAAAACTAACAAAGTTTTATTCACAGTATAAGCTTTCGTGTGCAAGCATACTTCATCACTCGGTATCTGATGATGTGTGCTTGCATACGAAAACTTATACCATGAATAAGTCTTTGTTGGTCTTAAAGGTACCACTGGACTCAAACTTTGTTCTGCTGCTTCAGACCAATATGGCTACCCCACCTGAATCTTATTTCTGGAGTTCCCTGTGTAGATTTCCATGGAGATGAATGATTGCAATAGCACAATGATATCACAATATCCAATGATGTATGAACACTATCCCTGAGTTTGGAAACTTTTTCAGGGAATTAAAAGAAGGCAGTGGAGAGACCACTCTTAATGAAACCATTTCTGGATTCTGCTGATCCAGCCAACTACCGCCCAGTTTCGACTCTTCCATTTCTGGGCAAGGTAGTTGAGAGAGTGGTCACTGAACAGCTCCAGGCATTACTGGAGGATTCCTCTAACCTGGATCCATCCCAGTCCAGTTTCTACCCTAGCTATGGGATGGAGATGGCACTGGTTGCCCTCACAGATGATCTTCACTGACACCTGGATCAAGGCAGGTTAGTGCTGATGTTACTACTAGATCTAACAGCAGCATTGGACATGCTTGATTGTGATCTCATGCCAGCATGGAGATGGCCGGTGACAGAGGGTGGCACTTGGGGAAAGGGTTTCATCATGTTACGCTCTGGTATGTGGCATCCCTCAGGGGGTGATCCTTTCCCCGATGTTATTTAACATCTAGAAGAAGAAGAAGAAGAAGAAGAAGAAGAAGAAGAAGAAGAAGAAGAAGAAGAAGAAGAAGAAGAAGAAGAAGAAGAAGAAGAAGAAGAAGAGATTGGATTTATCCCCCGCCCTTCACTTGGAGTCTCAGAGCGGCTTACAAACTCCTTTCCCTTCCCCTCCCCACAACAGACACCCTGTGAGGTGGGGGGGGCTGAGCGAGCTCTGACACAAACTGCTCTTTTTCAAGGACAGCTGTGCCAGAGCTTGTGACTGACCCAAGGTCACATCAGCAGGTGCAAGTGGAGGAGTGGGGAATCAAACCTGGTTCTCCCAGATTAGAGTCCGCACACTTAACCACTACACCAAACTGGCTCTATCTGTGCCCCCTCGCCCAGTTGTACTGAAGTTTTGGGCTGGGTTGTCACCAGTATGCTGATGACACCCAGCTATATCTGTTGATGGGTGGGCAGCCCGATATTACCCCAGATTTGCTGCCCAGGGACCTGGATGCTGTGGCTGGTTGGTTAAAGATGGAGGTCCTGTACTTGGGCCATGGGGATATAGGGTTGGGGATCTGGTTCCTGACTCTTGATGGGGTGTTAATGATGCCCGTGCCAACAGTTAGGAGTCTGGGTGTGATCCTGGATGCCTTGCTTTCTATGGAGGCCCGGGTCACAACATTTGGCAGGTCAGCATTTTCCCATCTTTGGCAGGCCAAGCAACTAGTTCTCTACCTTTCTCCCCATGACCTAACTACAGTGATCCATGCACTGGTCACCTCCAGGCTGGATTACTGTAAGTTGCTTTATGCAGGGCTACCCTTGAGATTGATCCAGAAACTTCAGTGTCCTTACAGGAACTTCATCAAAAGCACGTATTCAACCTGTGCTGCGCCAGCTGCACTGGCTTCTGATTGAATACTGAATCAAGTTCAAGGTTCTGGTTTTGACCTTTAAAGCCTTATGCGGGTTGGGACCAATTTATCTGCAGGACTGTCTCTCCCAATATGTCCCTCAAAGGGCCCTACGCTCTTCAAACCAAAATCTGCTGGTGATCCCTGGCCCAAAATAAGTCTGCCTGACCTCAACCAGAGCCAGAGCTTTTTCATCTCTGCTGCCGGCCTGGAGGAACACTCTCCCAAGTGAGATCCTGTCCCTGTGGGATTTAATGCAATTCCACAGGGCCTGTAAAATGGAGATGTTCTGCCAGGCCTATGGTTGAGGCAGCAGTAAACCATCTACACTGGCCTCTCCTGCCCTGTTCCATTTACTGTTCCATCTACTGTAGTGGACTCCCTTGCATGTGTTACTCCATCCATGACACACATCAGTTGGGTTGGGATCTGTTAACTGGGTCATAGATCGCCATCTATTGGTAGTTAATTAAGTATCTGATGCCATAGGTTTTAACAATTTTCCATGTTTTAATGCTCTACTTATGCTAATTGATTGTGTATGTTTATACTTGTTGTACCCCATTCTGAGCCTGCTATGCAGGGAGACTGGGCTAAAAATTGAACAAAATAAATAAATTCTATGATACCTAAAGTTCCATCATAGCATCCTTATCCCATCCAATCCTCTTTACTTCCAGCCATAGGAGTGAATCCAAACTTTCTTTTCTGAATGCAGAAGGGCAGTTCCATCCACAAAATGCAGGGGAAACAATTTATGTGATTTCTCTGTCCCACTACTGACTCCCGCATTGAATTGCACACCATTACCAAGAGCCGTCAAGGGAGGGGGAGGGGTCCAGAGGCTGCAATAAGAAGGGTGATATAGGAAAGATCTGTTACATGAGCAACAGACTCCTTCCTTTAGAGTTCTTTGGATCCAATCCATAATCTACCTTAAACTTATTATTACTTTACAAAGATTTATAGAATGAGGTTGTAAAAGGTGTAAGAATGGCATGTGTGTGTGTGTCTGTGTGTGTGTGGGGAATACCTGTCTACTTCTTTACTCCCTTTGAGTCTCTGGATATTGTATTCATCCATCTTGTTTTATGCAGAACAGTCCTATGTTATGTTGATCTATCCTCTGTCCTGTATCAATGGCCTATATCCTACCACTCTGCTCAGCAAAATTTAAAAACTTCTTGCAGCCTAAGGAAACTTCCGCCAACTTAAATGATTCCTCTGTTCTTGGACACTATACAGCCATATGGAGGAAGCAAGAAAAACTGACATGGATTTGTTCAACACATCAAGGCTGCAGTCCTTTGCATACTTACTTGGCATTGGAATGAAGCCCAATAAAAGTGGCACACCTCAGCAGTTGTGTGTAGTAATGTGAGCTTAGCCTTGAAGCCATTGGCAGCAGGTGGACCACCACTGGCAATGCCAGTCCCATATCTTTATATTGGACAACAATTACCACTTGCTCCCCAGAAAGCCACGCCTTCTCCCTGACCTCACATATCAGCTCTACTGCACCAAGGTGAAGTACACTTTGTGCAGTCTATTGGAGAATGCCTTCTTTCTTTTCAAGTAATTTTTTTTTTGCAGTTCCTTCCACATGGAGGTGGTGAAAAGCCAGTTCTACCTGGGTTACGAAGAGAAGCAATGGATCAAGAAGCAACCAATGGAAGCAAAGCCCAGGAAGACAACATTTCCCATACTCAGACTTGCTTACAATAATTACCTCACTCATGTCTGGATTCAGCTTCAGACTGTTCACCACATTTGGTTCCTCATCATGGCTTAGCATTGGGTAAACACTGAGACTGCAGAGTCTGAATCTGTAAGGGTACGTACAACCACTTAACTGCTGGACTGAAAGTTGAAAAATCAAGATTGGTTGAAGAATGTAGTTTTCACTGTAGAAAGATAGTAATGTTCAGTGGATAGCTTGGAAAAGAACTGTAACAAACAAACCTCATGTACTTGAATTAAAAGTGAATTTTATCAAGTTCCCTCATGTAGTATTGCATATGCACAGATGGTGAGATCTCAGAGATGAAGACTTATTTTAGGTCTTTCCAGTGAATTAATGGCAGAATTGCAATTCGATCCAGGAAGAACTGAGCCAATTAATCAATAAGTTACATTAGCAGATATATTTGTGGCTTCTTCCAGTTCAGTTACTGGAAATGTAACATGAGTTCCAGTATGTTCATGATGAGCTAGATTCTGGTTGATTCTTGTGCTCATCCCCTCCATCCTCCCGTTCCCAAGACTGAAGGCTGCGATCACACGCGCCTTTAGATCCGACATAGGTGCGAATGCCTGATGGATCTAAAGGGAGTGATCAGACAGCAACATCCTGCAGTTGTCAGCAACCCATGCTGCTCCACCACAGAAGCGGAGTTAAAAGACCCTGGGGAAAGTCCAGCTCTAATGGGTTCCAATGGGCCACAGACGGACTTTCCCCTGTCTGATTATGCAAGCACACTCGCTTGCCATCAGGTTGGTCTGATCATGCCAACCCGGCTCGGTGCCATTCCCCCCTCCTCTTCACAGTATGCACATCAATGCATACTCCATAGGGGGCCCTCAGTGCGGAGGTGCGATTCCTCGTTTATGCTCCTGGGAAACAAATGGCCAAGAAATAAATAAAGACTCACTCACAGTGATGGGCTGCACCCCCAGCTACAAAAGGAGGTGTGATCTTGCAACTGCATGTCAAATTCCTCCTGAGGAAATAGCCTCGGTTCTCCTCTGCTTCAACTGGTGCATGTGACCGCAGCCTCAAAACGTCCTGATTTAGAATCCTGGTTTGTGAGCAATAAACAAACCCAGGTTTACTGAAGCCCCCAAGTCTGAATGTCACAATTGTTTCTTGTCTTCTACCTCCTAACCTACTTTGCAGGTTGCTATGGGGATAAAATAAGATAAGGATATACTCAGTACTTGCCTTAAGACCTTGGGATAAAGCAAGGAAGGATGCTAGATAAATAAATCATTCTATTCTCTTTTTTTTTTTTTCCCTATGTTTCCTTGTGGACACAGTCACAAATCAAATAGAGTCTAAACCAATAAAACTACTTTCGTGTGATAAAAAAGAGCCCTTATCTTTATTTTTGTATGCAATAAGGCATTATTTAAACCTTTTTTTAAAAGTATGCGCCGAACTACAATATTTTCCTATTCTTCATTCCTTCAGACCACTCACTGTTCTGGCTTTTAGTTTAGTATATTGCTCATAATCAAACTGAGGCTATGCACAAATTAAAAGTAAACCCCACAAAAGTCAGTGAGACTTGCTTCCAGCTAAATATAGGCCCCAGTCACACAGGCCGGATACCACGGGGGGGGGGGGAGGCGTGGCTAATTGCCCCGGCGCGGTTTGATGCACAATTACGCGATCAGACGTGCCGGCGGCACACCACGGGTCCTTCCTTCGGTGCAGGCAGGTATACGAGGGACCGGAGGGGAATGCCACGTGCCAGCGTGATCACACCATGGGCGTCTGGAGGCAGCCCGTGGCCAACGTTTACTAGTACCTTGGAGGTACTAGTTTTTTAAGGTGCATTGTCAGCGGTAAGCCATGGGTGCGCTCCACTTCCCAGATGTTGGGGTGCGATCACGCCTGGATAATCCGCCCACTATCCGTGCCTCTCCCGCGGCAACTTTGCCGTGTGACTGGGGCCATAATTAGGTTTGAACTACAGCACAGTGAATGCTCCTGTACAGCTTTCTTCTTCTTATTTTTTTTATTCAGGAAGCTCATGACTGAAAAGATTAGGAAATATAGTTTGTTAACTAAACATTTTTACCAACCCCTTAATAGGTTTGGATGAAAAGATTTAAATACTTTTAGATAAGGTTTTTGATAAGGCTTGCTCTAAGTCTTCAGTATTTCTGCCAAGTTATCCTGTGAATGGTACTTTTATCTTGTACCTACATCATAGGTTTTATATTAACATTCTTTCTCCAATGTCAGTACCATGCTACCAAGAGCTAGCCAAGGTCAATAGCCTAAAGTTGGAATTCTTTAGCTTGTGTTGATCACTTTCTAAAAGGGACACAATTACAAGCTAATCAGAGCCTTATGAAGTGCTAGAAAAAACATCTTCTCTGAACAGCTGAGTAGACAGACTGTATTTATTTGAAAGAAGTCCCACTAAATTAATGGAACTTCCTTAGAAGTAAGCATACTTAGGATTGCAGCTTGATAACCACTAAAAACGTGTTCAAAGACTGTACTCTGGGTGGCTTTGTAAAGTGCGAACAACAAATGCAACTGTGGTCACATCTTCTGTATTCTGGCATGCCTAGAGCTAGATGAGAGTTCCAGAGGGATGGCAATGCAGCTTCATTGCCGCACAGCAGCAAAACTAGGATCATTGGCCCAGTTGCCCTAGCAGCGGGAAATGTGGTTTCTGCTGACAATTAACCTAGGAGAGTTAGAACAGAGAGCAGAGCTTCAGACTGTCTGACCCTAAAGGCAGGTTCACATGGGAGAAGGGAGCATTCTGCTGATTGTTGGCAAAGTCTGAGCAAGACCGTAAAATCTGGAGTCCTGGCTACAGACTTCTCCACTGTGCCTGGAATAGAAATGATTTCTAATCCTGGGAAATTTACATACATCTCATTAAGGCTTGAGTTCTTATGCAGCTGAAGTTGTTTCATGCTATGCTCTTGCGCCTAGTCCAGTACCACACTGTTCTGTAAAGAAGCACCATCTGGGGAGTCAAGAGACATTGTTTCCCCTGCCACTCTCTTCAAGCAGGATCAGTCAGTCCTGAAATACTTCTGACATTGTGTGGCAAGATTCAGTCCTAGTTGAGCCCCCTACAGAATGCTGCCATGCTACACATAAGCAGCTCTGGGCTTGCAATTGCAGACACTTAGAGGAAACCACCTGCTTCCTAACATGCAAGATGGCTAGGAAGAAAGGCAAGGAGACGTCAGGTCAACTTATGTCTGCAGGGAATTCTAGCTTGCAAACCACAGAGTAATGGTTTCTTCAGAAGATAATATAGAAACAAATTGAACAGCATAGTGGTTTTAAAGGTAAAGGTTTCCCTTCCTCGAATCCGACTCTAGGGTGCGGTGCTCACCTCCGTTTCCAAGACAAAAAGCCAGTGCTGTCTGAAGACCAGAGCTGGGACCGGAGACAGGAGCTTACTTCGTCATGTGGCACACGGGTCTCGAACTGCTGAACTACCAACCTTCCAGTCTGCAGTTCAGCATCTTAACCACTGAGCCTACATTAAAAAGTGTGCATGAACAAAGCCTGAATTACAGAGAAAGGCATAAAATGCTTACGTTCTGCTCAGGGCCGGATTTAGACTTGCTGAGGCCCTAAGCTATACAAAACCCAGAGGCCCCCTACTGTTTTAAATTACATCAGTTGGTCTCAGAAATATTTAAAATATATATGCCTTTCTAATATTTGAAAATATATTGTCTTTTAATTGTTATTAAAAATAATAATTACATAATTAAAAGGGTTTTTAAATGACAAATAAGGCTCCAACAGATTGCGAGGCCCTAAGCTGTAGTTTATTTAGCTTATGCATAAATCCGGCACTGGTTCTGCTTCATTCTGGATAATTGTTTGCTCATTGCTTTTTTCTTTTAACCACTGAGGTTGCTAACCTTTTCTGACAAAGTGATAGCCCCCAGGTCCACTTTTCTACCCATCATTCTCTGGTGTCACCAAAAAAACTGGCAGACAGCGAAGGTTGGTTTATTACACAATTTCCTTCAATAAGGAAGTCATGTGATTAATTGCATGATTACAGCCTGAAGTCCATTTGTCCATGTCTTCATCTGCCTGCCTCTATTAAGCTCCCCATCATGAACTCAGTTGCTGCCACTGCACTTACTACAGGTTAGGCTTTGAGTTAGCTAAGCCCCAATGTTCCTCGGGTGTAACCTGTTTCTTTCCTGGCCAGGAGTGCCACTTCTCTATCCCTAAAAGGGCCTTGTCCCTTCAGACCAGAGAGGAACCCAAGCCTTGCCAGCTAGGTGTCTTCCCCCCCTCCCTTCCAGCTCTGGTCTTCAATTCCCCTCCTTCCTGCCACCCTCTGGACCCCTTCCTGCCACCCTCTGGACTCTCTTGGCCTGCACTTGAGAAGGCCTTTACTCCTGAGCTGTTCCCTACTCTCAAGGCAGCTCTTTCCTCCTGAGTAGGCTAATACTCATAATCGGTCCTGGTCACACGAGCGGGATACTGTGCCGCTGAAGGGAGGCAGAGCCGGAGCAAAAAGAACCGCGGTAGCGCAATCCAACGCCCCCCCATGGCTCCGCGCTCCGGCCTTCGGCAGGTGACCAGATGTAGTGCGGCAAAATGGACATTGCGCATTTGTGTGCATGCGTGGGATGGGGAACGGCGCTGGCTGCGACGGGCTACCAGTGCTTCCCCAATCAAACGCCTGGAGCTGCTGTGTGTCATCCGGAAGGTAGTGCTCTGTTGCCGGTACCTTTTCAATGCGCGTTTTCAGGCTGAAGGGACAGATCGGGGACGGGTGCGTGCTGGTTCCCAGATGTTGTTGTATGATCGCGCCCGTTTGATGCGGCCTCAACCCGTCCGTTTTGTGGGGCAAATCCTCCCGTGTGACCGGGGCCATCATTGCCCAATCCTGCCTGCCCTTTTGTTGCCTTGGGGCAGAGTCCTGCCTTTCTTTCCTTTTGGTGGCTGAAGTACAGTCTCTCTTAGGGCTGCTCCTGGCTTCCCCCACCTTACACCCTGACCTGGGATACTGTGTGGTGTGGCAAAGGTCTTCTGTGGCTTTAACATATGCCTGGCAACCATTTAGCAGGTGAACCTTTTCCTGGTATGGCAATGATGATGCTATGGGAAATGTTTGCCTACTAAATTTTTGTGTGTAATGACTATGTAAATGAATGGATGAGACCAAATGGCTTGTTTCTCCCTTGTGAAACAAGCAAGAAAATCTTCATTTTATGCGGAAAGTCTACAAAAATCAGCACTTTTCAGTTATGCTATTGAACATACTGAATGTCAACATGTATTAACAATAACAAATATTGTACAAACAAAAAAATGATGCATGTATAAATGGAATAAAAACAACATAAATGACATGAAAGAAAGAAATGTTTAATCAACAGCTGCAATGAGCCAGTGACAATGACCATGTATGTATGTGCTGTCAAGTCACAACCCTGAGTCCTGCATGCAGGAAATGAAGCAGGACAGAAATCAGCTAAACTAAACTAACTAACCAGCTTATGGAAACTCCAGCAAGGGGCTTTCAGGGCTAGTGAGAAGCAGGGGTGGTTTGCCATTGCCTTCCTCTGCAGAGTCTTCCTTGGTGGTCTCCCTTCCAAGCACCCACCCGGCTTAGCAGATCAGGCTATATACTATACTGCCTTCCCTCCACATTCACATATACATAATAAAAATAATTATAATTGACTCCTTTTGGGGTAAAAGGCACATCAAAAATTTCAGTAGGAAAAAAAGGCACCACTAAGTTGCTTGTCATCTATTTTGACAGCCCTACAGACAGAAATGCATATATGAGGTTTCCCTACCACTGCCTCACCCTGCAAACGACGAGCAGTGCAATCCAGCCTTGTAACCAGGTTTAGAAGCGGCAGTCATATACAGGACCTGGAGAGGCTCCACAAGCTTTCTCAAGTGGAGCAGGCCAGGGGTTTTTTTGGGGTGGCGGCGGCGGCTTAAACTTAAAAATTAAATAAACTTATCGTTGGCTGGCATCTACCTTTGGGGATGTGTGAGATCAGCAAACAGATGAATCTTATGGATTCTTGAACATATATCACCACCAATACGCCATCGTCTCATCTTCTCAAGACTTCTTTATAGACAATGTTTTAACTAAAACTCTTGAGGTCGTTTACAACAGAATAAAAATCAACAGAAAGTGAGTAGCGTATAATAAAAATTCAGATAAATACAGTAAATATCAATAAAAGTAACTTTCCCGTTCTTTCTGCCACACCATGTCTTGTGGATCTAACTCAAAGAAGTCCCAGTAATCACTTTGTTTATTTTATTCCAAATATTAGTGTTTTAGTAAGCTTAAAGTGAAAAATGATCAGTTTGCTGTTAGTAAAGGTTTCATAGGTAGGCAGCTACCTTCAGACTATTGGTCTATTTATGTCAGTACTATTTACTTTGACTGACAGGGGCTCTCTATGGTCTCAGGGAGAGTTCGTATCACTTGCAACCTGATCCTTTCAGCTGGAGATGGAACCTTGGGCCTTGTGCATGCAAGCAGTGCTCCACCGCTGAACAGTGCCCCCCTCCCCAAGCAGTAGTTATATCATGGCTTGAACCAAAGCCTTATACTCACACACCTCAACCTAGCCTAGACTGGGAATGTGACTTTACTTAGGTTCCAGAGCCCTCTACAAGAGGAGAAGAGACAAGGATATGCAACATGGGACCCTACATTTGGCAACAGCACAAATGATTTGGGTTGGCTAGGCCTGATGTAAATATTAGGAGCCTGACCTTCTTACCTTGCCTGATAGACAAAACAATATTTTCAGCTGCTGCTCTTCAACTCCCAGCAACTGACTTCATGGTTGCTGGGTTGGAGCCCACAGAGATCTTGATCTAATTTCAGCAACCCTAGTCCTAGCTTGGCTCAGATAAAATGCATTTAATTGCAGGCAAAAGATGTGGGTCTATTGATCAGGAAGAGGCACAAAGTTCTTAATATTTATATTTGGCATAGCCAGTCTTTGGGTGACTCTTCTTTGGAAAGCTCTGATAACATTGTGTTGCTTTGGGTGATGGGGAAGTATGAAGAATGAGGTTGCCTAGCTCAGGATGATAAATATTATGTTTTCTCAGTGATATCAGCAGGGAGAAAGCAAGCAAGAACTGAACGTGCATAAACCTAATCTGCAAACACAGCCATCTAGCCTGTTTCCTTCTTCAGACAATTGTCCCTTCATGAGGACATGTGATAAACCCACAACTGAGCCACAAGCCAAATGTATCTCTATGGTCCAATGAAAAGCTACAGTTCATACAGTGTACATTACTCAGTACTAATCTGCCTAGGTTTAAATTATTAAACACAAACTTAACTTTATACAGTATGGAGTTTGGATTGGAGAAATTGAGTAGTTATGTGGTTCAGCACACATTTGTCCATATCCTGTTTAATAATGAACTAAGGTGATAATGCTGTTTTAGGCAAACACATAAGCTAAGGAATTGTTTGGCCTAATTAAGCAAACTCCTTCTATGAAAAGGCTTTTATTGATTGATAAGATTTGCTGGTAGAAGGAAAATCAGTCCAATTGCTTTTGTCAGTTTAAACCCAACTAAACAGTCTGTTTTCATTGTTGTTACTTTCGTTTCAAACACTGAAGTCTGATGTTCCCCATGTTACACTAATGCCTTGCTTTGCCTACACAGATTTGCAGTAAATTAAGACTGATTTTAGTAGAACTTAGTTTCATATGTGTGCTGAAACTAACTACGACCTTTAGCTAATGTAAATCATTAGGTGTTGTGTTGATTTCTTGAATTGATGTGACTTTCTGGGTCAGGGGCTGTCTGTATTAGTCATCCTTACAAATTGATTCAGTGACATAGAAATTAACCATCAAAACAAGGATCAGAATCCAGTGAACCATGAAAGTATCTCTGTGAACCCAAGGGGACTCCAGGCTTGTCTCAGACAACAGTCCCCACTTCATGTGGCAAACTGCTTTGGAAACTGAGGGGAGATTCTACATCCATTGGTGACAGGACTTGTGTTTTGTCCATGCAAAGTGAAACAAAATCCAGCTGGGATAATGTTGGCTCCTCATGGGATCTTAATCAGGTCTTTGGATCCTGACAAATATAATTATTGAATCGTAGCAATTAAATTGTTAACATGTTGCTTTATATTTCTAGCTAATCAAATCTTGACTAGTCTTGAAACAAAATGTTATCTGAAACTTAAAGACAGAGGATATCCTGGATGCAAAAAAAAAAACTTTCTGCAAAGGCATCTGTTGAGTTACATCTACCTGATTAATAACTTCGTTTAGATTCTCAACATTCTCCTATTGCTCTGTCTTTTTTCATAGATCTTTAAAAATTCTCTATCCCTGTTTATGATTTTATGATTTTAATTCTAAATTTAAGTTATAAAGACCGTTAGGGCAATTTTGTGCCTCTCATATGTAGGTTTGGTCTAACAGTGCTGTACATCAAGCTCCACTTATATCAGTTATATAGTTGAGAAGTCATACTGTCCATGGCCTGATTCAAACCTGTACATCTCCTAATTACACCACAGTTTGTGACACAGACTGCGTGGGCTGATTATATTGAACAGTTCTCCTTTCTGCCTGCAGTGCTTGACCTCTTGCAGCTTAAACACAAAAAGTCACTACTTGAACTTGCATTCATTGCATGATGAGTATGCCTGCTAGCTGGGAAGTATCTGTTAGTGTTAAAGTTGCAAGACCCACAGGAGAGAAAACAGACTGAAGCCAGTAATTGATCCTGTGTGTTGGGAAATGAACTAATTTATGGTTCTATATCTGCTACACACGCTACACATGGACTGTGCACACATCTGTATACCATGAGCCAAAGAAAGCTGTTTCATCGTCTACTGTGAGAGAGAGATTTCACATAGGGAATGCTTGCCTGCATTTTATGTTAATGTAGCTTGCACACATTCAGCTCAGAGCATTATGGGTAGAAGAAACACATGTTAGCCATTGTGAGCAGAGAACAACAACCAAGAGGATGAAATCCCCCATTACCTAAAAGACTGGATGTCACGCAGGACACGGACCTGATCTGCATTTGAATTGCTGTTTCATCCTGTTGATGATACCTTGTCAGCCTGGTAAAGCCAAGATTCATCAGTACAACAAAGAGATGCCCTGAAGCTGAGACTTCACACATGGCCAAATGGCATTCCATGAGATAGAGTGTAGAATTTCAAATATCGCCCAACCCATAGAATACCTGCCCCTTTTCTACATGCACCAATAAGGGAATTTATGGGATGGACTTGTAGGTAGGTGGGATTGCAGTTTGGCAAGGTACCACCCACCAGCTATAAAACACAAGGACCATGCTTTACGGGCTGGGCTAGCCACATTTTACCATCAATGCAAAGACCATGCTGCAAGTCTTCTGGCTAGCCACATTCTACTACCCTCCCCCCTTTCCTCCTTTAAAACTCTTTGTCTTTACCAGATCTCTTTGGGATGCGCAGCCAAAGAGATCCACTTACACGCACGCACACTTGACCGGCTGGTTCTGGAACAGTGTGATGTAGGTAAAACTTCTAAACACTATTTTCTGTCCCTTTATTCTTCATTGCAACAGACAGGACTTCTGAAACAGGCAAGCATGAACCGAAATAGCTACCTACCTACCTACCTCCTAAGTAACTAAACTATTTTATTTCTATTTCTGTAACTCTAAAGGAACCTTGAGTGTATGCGCATTGTGACACTGATGTTTTTGTATGTGTGACTTTGATATCCTTCAGTAAAAAGATTATTTGTTTTGGAAAAACACCCGTGTGGTCTCCGTTACTGGAACTCTGGGTTCAGACACAACCTTGGTATAGCTGGCCAGGACTCACGTTAAAAATTTAGTTAGCCTCTGCTGTAAATAAAGCAGTTGGCGTAACATGTGTATCCACGCATGAGCTTCCAGAGAAATTAAAACCTGCTTCTAGACGTAAAAGTGCATTAGGAACACAGCAGGGAATTGTAAATATGGCTCTCAGAAATTTAGTCTGAATGATGTCAAAGGGTTTGTAGTTGGCATATGTACATAACTAAGACCCAGCTGTGCAATAACCTTGGAATGAATGTTATTTTGTGTAAAGTACATATTTATTGTGTATAAATGGCATAAACGAAACAAGCAAATTGCAATCACCAGCAACAGAAATGAAGAATCTCACAGAGAAAACTTACCACTAAAAGCATAAATGACAAAAAGCCCAAAGAAACTAAAAAAATGTATATTAATACAACTTTTGTGTGATCTGGGCCTTTATCTTTGGTGGTAAATGGTTGCCAGTTTTCAAATGGTAATTGTAGTTTGATGTACAAAACCAATACAGTGCAAGCAGAATATGCTTTATAACATAGCTATATGCAGACAAAATTATTGTGGCGTTCCTGCTGCAAAAACTAGGAAAAAATAGTTCTCTCCTCCAATTTTTGTCTGTCTTTTTCATATAGATTGTGAGCTATTGCTGATTTTGCAGAGTAAACATTTCCAATAATGCAATCTCATGAGGAAAGGAATTACATTACAACAGTGCTCAAATATATGAAGCCAAGATACAAACCTGAAATATTTCATGATAGTCTTTTGAATGGTCACCACTTATAATTACACTGTTGTACTGTATCTTAGCTCTTGTGCTAGCGAAGAGATACATAGTTTCCTCTCTACGATTAACACTCAGAATCCAATTTCCCACCTGGCTGATCTTTTCAGTTACAATTTGTCCAGCCTTGGGAGGCAATAGTAAAATATTGATTTAGACAGAATGTGAATAAAATGTACTAGCTTGTATACTGAATTGACAGCCTTCTCCCATTCTTGTTCAGGTTCAACCTGCTCTATTCTCAAAAGTATTTTAAAAGAATGCCTTTCCTCTTATTCTGTTGGAACTTGCCACAAAATAGTTATGATTTTAAAGAATTCACTAAGTGGATGAATATGCTGTGTGAACTGCCTTATGTCTCAGTGAGAAAGGCAGACTATAAATGATGTAAATGAAAAAAGAGTAAATGAGCAAAAAAAAGCTACAGACTATCACAGAGTAGCTAAGAAATAAGCTGGAGAACTTGCTGTGAACTCATTCAACCAAGTGAAAGGTGTCAAGGTCTTCAACAGGAGATGATGATGACAGATGGGCCCAGGCCTGTCATTCTCTGTGCCACTGTCATAACTTGGTAAAGGAGGGGCATACTGGCTTGTTTGCTGCTGAACTTCACCACCACTGCAGATGGCCAGAAGATGGTATCACAGCCACCAGAAGGTAGAAGAAGAGGTGAAGAAGAGATTGGATTTATACCCTGCCCTTCACTACCCAAAGGAGTCTCAGAGTGGCTTACAAACTTTTTCCCTTCCCCTCCCCACAACAGATACCCTGTGACGTAGGTGGGGCTGAGAGAGCTCTGACAGAAACTGCTCTTTTTCAAGAACAGCTGTGCCAGAACTACAGCTTGCCCAAGGTCATCCAGCAGGTGCAAGTGGAGGAGTGGGTAATCAAACCCGGTTCTCCCAGCTTAGAGTCCACGCACTTAACCACTATACCAAAATGGCCAGTAAGATTCTGCCTGGCTTAAAAATATAGACTGATTCTCTTCTTGCGGCTCTTCAGCCTGAACAATTTTTATTCAGGTATTGACTGACTTCTTCAACTAGGCTGCCCTGAGCCTGCAACCTCAGAATACTTCTTTAGCGGCAGGGAGAGATAGCTCTCAGAAAACTACAGGTAGAACAACATATTATTTCTGCAGTTTGAATGGGGTTCATTAGCCTGGAAGAAGGCTATGTGAACACACTGTCACTTTGATATGGACTGCACTCATTCCCACCCCCGCATGATATACTAGTGCAACTGGATCAAGTATGATTACTGTTGAACAGTGAGTGGCTGAGGATTAGGAGACCTATTGGGTGCAGACGGTACATTTGAATTTGGATTTCCTAATTCCCAGACTGCGACTCAGCTTGTTCAAGGTGGCCTGAATGCTGCCAGAAGCAGTAAAATATCTTTTTTAGCCAAGACTCCTTTCTCCTCAGTCATGTGCAGCATGGCACAGAGATACAGCTGTGGACAGCTGGGGTTTCATCTTTATTTTTCCCCCTATTGTTGAGAAGAAAATTGCCAATAAAAATGACAGAAGGAGGTGAGATGAAGTACATAATCACCATCCAAGATCAGAAGCATGCTTTTCTAATAAACTTTTGAATACTTTTAAGTATTTGTCATTAGCCTGATTCGACCACCAAAACAGTTCCCAAATGTCAAAATAACCTCTAAATGAGTTCTGACCTGGCCTAATTTTCATGTCAGCATCATTTTAGTACACAGAGAAAGTGTTTTCTCAGGCTCTTAGGAAGTCTCCTGTCAAGCTATGTTAATTCTGCTTGTGAAAACATTATTTGCTGCTGGTATTATATGTCATAAAATCAGAGGTCATTTCGGGGGGGATCGCGGGGGAACACAGTCCCCCCGGGGTGAGGTGCAGGGGGCGGGGCACACGATGAAGCCCCGCCCCTGCTTCCGGCCGCCCCGCTTCCAGCCCTCATTCAGCCAGGAGGAGGCAGGAGAAGAGGGAGGGTAAGTTGTTTCCTCCCCGCCTCTCCCCACCCCTGCCTGCCTGGGGCCAGGGAGGGCCTTGGCGGGGCTTCCTCGCACTCCTGCCGGCCTTGCAGGTCCACCGCCAGGCCCCTGATGTCAGGGGGTGTGGCATATGCTAATGAGTTATGCTAATGAGTTCCCCTAGCTCCTTTTCTACGAAATGACCCCTGCATAAAATAAACATTTGATCTGTTCAAAATCATGCAGTATTCTATTGGTATTCTAAGTTTTCTTTGTTTAATTATTGTTTTGTCAAAATACTCCTGATAAAAGGAAAATTCTCTTTATTTACCCTCATACACAACCCCTTCAAATAGAGTGCTCAGCCTAAGTTGCCATCTGTTTTTAATTTTTTTAATTTTTAAAAAAGAATTTTATTAGTTTATACAAAGAAAGGGGGAAAGGGGAAGAGAGGGGAGGAAAGAAAATGGACAGAAATATGTAAAAATCCAGTTTAGCATTCTGCATGCAAGTCTTCTCATTACAATTTCACAACTATTTCCTCAATCATTCTTAGTAGTCTCCACTTAAACATATTCTCTCAGTATTTGAGTTTTAACCAGTCATAAAACGCCCTCCAAGGTCTCATAAATTCTTCTTCCATTTTTCTTTTTAATATGTTTGTCAACTTGTCCATTTCAGCACATTCCAGAATCTTCAGTATCAACTCATGTAGCATTGGAATCTTCAGTGTCCTCCATACCATTGCAAATAAGATTCTGGCAGCAGTTACAACATGTAAAATGATATCTATGATTCTTATCTAACTCATCTGGTAAACAGTTTAACAAAATTATTTCTGGCTTAAAAGGTACTGTGATATTCAAGATTGACTGTAAGAAAGTGTGCACGTCAATCCAAAATTTATGAACCTTTTCACATGTCCACCACATATGGTAGAATGACTCAATATGGTTACATTTCCAACATATATTACTCAAATTTTTATACATTTTAGCCAACCTATCTGGGGTTAGATGCCACCTATAAAACATTTTATATAAGTTTTCTTTGAATGTAACAGATTTAGTCAACTTAACAGTCACTTTCCATGTTTTACTCCACTGTGACAGATTGATATTATGACCTACATTTTGCATCCATCTAACCATACATTCTTTAACTATTTCATCCTGCTTTTTCTTTTTTTCTTTTTTCTTTTTAAATTTCTTTATTAAGTTTTCAAAAACATGAACAAACGTCAAGTTATTCTTCCATTATATCACAGATGTGCATACAACCCCCTCACCAGCTTTAAGTTCACCTCCAGACTAACCCTCCACCTTTAACTTCAAATTATACAATTTTTTCCAGTTCTTCTCGAAAAGTAATTCATCTTCTCCCTTCAATACACAAGAGATTTTGTCCATTTCGGCAATTTCAAAAAATTTCTGTATGACCTCCATCTTTTCCGGTATTTCTACTTTCTTCCAGTACTTGGCAAATAAGATCCTAGCAGCCGTTATACAGTGTAATAACAAATACTTTTCTGTTCTCCCAAAACCCTCTGGGATCATGTTAAGAAGGTACAATTCAGGTTGCAATGGAATAGTTACTCCCATAATTTCTTGCAATAGTTCATTTATCATCCTCCAATATTTCTTTGTTTTGTTACATTTCCACCACATGTCGATGTAGGTACCAACATTCTGCCTACATTTCCAGCATGCGTTAGAGGTTGCCCCTGAGAATTTTGCTACTCTAGCTGGATACAGGTACCACCTCAAGACCACTTTATAAATGTTTTCTTTAAAGGCGGTAGCTCTTGTAATTTTCATATTAGTGTCCCATATCTTCAACCATCTATCCATTTCAATAGTGTAACCTAGGTCTTTACACCACGCTGTCATACTATGTCTCACCACTTCTTCCTTCATCTTGTCTTCCAACAAAGTTCTATACACATTTTTTATAATTTGTTTTCTCGGCCCAATCCAAATTTTATCCATTTCAGAGGGTTTATCATAAAAACCTAGCTTTTTATCTTCCCTATATCTTGCTTGTACCTGAAATACTTGTAGCCATGAGAGTTTCACATTATTCTCTTTCAAACCATCCATGGATTTAAGTTCATTTCTACTATCTAACAAATCCTCATAGCAAATTTTCCTT
>NW_015170275.1:1068159-1144662 GCF_001447785.1 Gekko japonicus | reverse complement strand
TATAATTATTTTCAAATAGGGAGCTACATCTATTAGTTAGCCAGACCCCCAAGTATTTAATTTTTTTAGTAATCGTAAATCCTGATTTCCTGGATAACAATGTTTCCACTTCGTTTGTACAGTTCTTCGTTATTATTTTTGATTTTGAAAAGTTTGGCCGTATATTTGGATAGTATACAAAAGTTGTTCAATTGAATCTACGGGGTTTTCTAAAATAAAGACTAAGTCGTCCGCGTATGCCTGAAGCTTAAATTGCTCACCTTTAACTGCTAGGCCTTTAATCAACGGGTCTGCCCTTACCATATTATTCAGTATTTCTATTGTAAATACAAATAATAAAGGGGATAGCGGACACCCCTGCCTCGTTCCCTTTTGTATCTGGATTTTCCCTGTAGTATCTCCATTCACAATAATTCTAGCTTCTTGTTGTTGATATATTGCTTCAATCATTTTTGAAAATACCCCACCGCATTCCCAATGTTCCAAATTCTTCTTAATGAACTCCCAACTAACGTTGTCGAATGCCTTCTCGGCATCGAGAAAGAGAAGGGCCATCTGTTTCTCATTGTGCGCTTCATAGAATTCAAGCACATTAAGAATTGTTCTTATATTGCTCCTGAGATGCCTTCGTGGTAAAAACCCAGCTTGATCTACATGTATAATTTGCTGTAGAACGTTTTTAAACCTACTGGCCAAAATTGTCGCAAAGATTTTGTAGTCTGTATTAAGAAGTGAAATTGGCCTATAATTTTTTATTTGGGTCAAATCTGCTTCTTGTTTGGGGAGTAAAGTAATTAAGGCCTCCTTCCAGGAATCTGGAATCCTATTTTGTTCTACTATATTATGAATAGTTAACTTCAGGGGTATGTCAATTTCATTCGCAAATATTTTATAAAATTCGGCAGGTAATCCGTCTGGGCCTGGTGTTTTCTTTGACCTTAATTGTGAGATGGCCTGTGTTATTTCACACAATGAAACCGGGGCATTTAACACTTGTTTCTGCTCTAGAGTAAATTTCTTTTTATTGTATTTATCTAACAGCTTCTCTATCATTTGAGGGTCTTGCGTTTTTTGCTCATATAGGTCTTTATAAAATTTTTCCACAATTTCTTTAAGTTCCCTTATATTAAAACAACAACTCCCGTTCTCAGTTTTCAACACTTTTATTAATTTTTCTTCCCTTTCTTTCTTCAGCCGATAGGATAGCCACCTAGTTGGCTTGTTTGCTTTTTCAAAATAATTATGTCTGGCATAAGTTAGTTTCGCTGTTATTTCTGCTGTTAGTAAACAGTTTAGTTGATGTTGCAGTTTAATTACATTAAACCTCAATTGCTTAGATTTTGGAGTTTTTTTTAGAACGTTTACTATTTGTTTATATTTCTCCTGTTTCTGTTTTCTTAGCCAAATTTCTCGCCTAATCAGTCTACCCCTCGCAAAAGCCTTAAAGGCATCCCACACCACAGCAGTGTTTGTTTCTGGTATTAGGTTTTGCTTAAAAAAATTCTTAAATTCTTCTTTACATTCCGCTATAAAGTTTTCGTTTGTCAGCATCCACGATTTCATCGTCCATCTTGTTGCTTTAGGTGTGTCTTGTAGTTTCAGCAGCATCGGATTGTGGTCGGCAAATGTCAAAGGAAGAATATCTGCTTCTATTACATCCATAAGGATTGTACTTGAGGCCCATATCATATCAATCCTAGAGTATGAATTATGACGTGAAGAAAAATATGTAAAATCCGACTTCTGTCCATTACGTACCCGCCAAACATCTATCAGCTTCAATTCCTCCGCCATTCGGAGAAAAGTCTGTGGTAACATCATGGATTTCATCCTTTTTCGCCCCTGGTTCTTTCTATCTTTTTGGGGGTCAAGGACCGCATTAAAGTCACCGGCTATGTAAATTTCATCTGCCGAAAAACTCGCTATGGTATCTCGTAGCTTCTGATAAAACTGCCCTTGACCTTGATTTGGCGCATAGATATTAACTACTATCGCAAATTTGTTTTGCCTTCTAATCTTCACTATCAAAATTCTTCCATCTGTGGCCTCAAACAACAATTCAGGTTGAAGAAAGTGCTTCACATATGTCGCCACCCCTCTTTTCTTACAGACGTCTGCTGCCGTAAATTTTTTCCCCAACTTCTTACATTTCAGGTACTTTTCATCCTCTTTCTTAATGTGAGTCTCTTGTATACAAAGTATATCTGTACAAAGTTTGTTTGCCTGGTGAAAGATTTTCCTTCTTTTTTGGGGAGAATTTAGCCCGTTCACATTGATGGATACTATCTTGATCTTCTTAGTTCCCATTGTCTCCTCGCTTAAGTTCTTCTTCTCTTCTTTGCTGTGCTCTTGTGAGTACTGTCAATGAGTTAAATCTATTACGTTTCCCTCTTTTAGGTCTTCCTGCTTCTTTTTTCCCCTCTTCTGTTGTCTCCCTTTCGGGTCCTTCTTCCGAACCAGAAGATTCTTCTTCTTCTTCGAATGTTCCCAGATCTTGACCATATCTTTTTAGAAATTCTTTTTGTTTCATTAACGTATTTACTCTATGATTTTTCCCCCTATATGTAAAGGCTAAGCCTTCTGGTATTAACCATCTGTACAAAACATCATTTTTTCGGAGGGATTCAGCCAATCTTTGGTATTCCTGTCTCCTTTCTCGTATTCGCCATGGAACCTCTTTCAGTACCCTGATCTCATTTCCTTGTATATTAATTGTTGTGGCCCTAGATTTTTCCAAAATTTTGTCCCTTATCGTTCTTTTATAAAATCTCACATGAACTTCCCTAGGTACCCTATTTCTTTTCGCGTAGGCCGAATTCCTTCTATACACTTGATCAATCTCTTGTGCCATCTCACTTTCAGCAATTTCTAATACTCCAGCCAATGTGTTCACTACGGTTTCTTTAATGTCTTCGGTTTTACTCTCTGGTATATTTTGTAACCTGATTAGGAGTGCCGCTTTCTCTAACTCTAAAGACATCAAAGATTCTTCTAGGGTCTCATAATTACTTCTTAGTTCTAGAAACTGTTGGTCAACTGCTTCAAATTTCTCCTCTGCCACAGTTCCAGCCTGCCTCAGTTTGGTAATATCCTGTTTGTTTTCCATTATTTGTGTTCTAAATTCTTCCATTCGTACGTCAATATGTTGCGTAAAGGATTCTAGTTTTGTTTGTAGTGGCTCTATTGCCTTCGCAATCAGCTCTGGGAACGTGCTCTGCATTGCTAATGTCATTGCTTTGGTTATACTTTCATTTATTTGTGTATTTAGATCTTTTGGTTGGGGTAGGTTAGCTGCTACAGTCTTAATCTGCCCAGGTGATGGCGCTGATGTTTTCCTTCCACCACTCGCCATTTTAGCTTCTATCTGCCAGCCACTTAAACCACTCTTTTTATAGTTGTTTCTATCAAGTCAGCTACTCAGTTGTAGCCTACTGTATACCTAACAACTCCAACTTATACTCCCACAGTCTTTAAATTTCTACTTTACAAAACACAACCTCCCAGTCAGTTTGTAATTAATCCCATCACCGATCGAACTACAAATATAAAACACCACAGTTCTTTTAGCATTGACCCCACCCTCACAGTTGTTAGCACAGCACAGCACTATCACACTTCCATTCAGTTGCCTCGCACGCCCCACTTCTCAATCACCCCTTCTTCCTCAATTACTATCAGTTAATATCAGTTATTTTCACTCTCCACCTTCTGTTTCCACACAACCTCAGTCCCGCTAATCAGCCACCAGATAAACTAAGATCCCTTTCATTCACTCCAATCGTTCCAATCGTCCTTCGCTACTGTCACTACAGTCACAATTCTGGTGAATCAATAATTTCTTTCTTGTTATCCTTCTTATCTTATTGTCTCTTTCCGCTTGATTGTAAGTTTATTTTCGTTCTCTTCCAGTCTTCTGGTCTTCTCACAGTACCGTGTATCCAAAACACCATATAGACTCAGCCAGACTCTATTAATCAATAAGCGATAGTCCGATACAGTCAAAAAAAAATACAGTCAAAAAAAAGGAAATGGGGAGTTCAGTATCTGGCCACAACTTGCCTCACTCCTTTCATCACGCATTAGCACTGTCCGGATTATGGTAACGCCCTCTGTCGCTCTTGTTTGCTTAGACTTTGAGCACTGTCCTGCTTTCAGCCGCTCTTTCCTCTCCTCTTAATCCTGCTTTTTCAATTGCATCAACATACCATACTTTTTCTTAACAAGTTTCTCTCTTGAAGTACATAATAATTTTTCAAATGCACATTGTTCTAAATAAAATCCAACTGTCTGTTTATCCCTACACTATCTAGATTCAGCTTGCACGCTAGTCTACCAGTCTAAGTTTATTTCATTTTTCTTTAATTCTTTCTGAGATTTTAAATTATTTTCACCATCTAACAATTCTGTGTATCTAATAACTGCTTGTTTTGAGGTCAAAGTTGGTTGAGAAAAAGCTTCCACTGGAGACACCCATCTTGGAATTTTAGTGTATATCAGACAAGTCTTTTCCCACATTGTCAATAATGATCTTCTTATCATATGATTTTTGAATTATTTATGTCCAGAAACTTTCCCATACCATAAAAAGTTTTAAACCGTGTCCTTCTAGAGCCAGCAACCTATGATCTTCAAGTAAAATCCATTCTCCAGTCAGACTAAACTTGCTGCTCTATAATAATTCTTCCAGTCTGGTACTCCGAATCCAGCATTATCTTTCACATCTTGTAAGGCTTTCAGTTCTTGGCTTTTCCCCTTGTCATATAAAATGCTGTGTCAGTTTATTCAATTCATCAAAGAAGTTTTGTTTAATGTATATCGGTAATATCTGAAATAAAACATCATACGTGGTAAAACATTAATTTTCAAAATTGCTATTCTGCCCAGTAGTGATACTTTCAATTTTTTCCATTTCTCTAAATCCTTTTAAATATCTTGCAACACTTTGTTATCATTATCTTTCATTAGGGAAATACATTTCACTATAATATTAATACCCCAAAATTTGACTTTCTTCTCCAGTTGAAATCCAGTCAACTCTGATAGTTCTAGTCTTTGTTTCAATGTCATATTTTTCATAATAATTTTCATCTTCTGATAGCACCATTTTTCCATATTCATTAATCAGATTCATCAGTTGTTGTGTAGAGTCCAAATACCAAATCATCAACAAAGGCCTGTAATGTATATTTATTTCCTCTTATTGATATGTTTTCTAATAGCTCTCATCAGAACTTCCAAAGTTAGTATAAACAAGCAATGGAGATATTGGAAAACCTTGCTATGTCCCTTTTTCAATCCATATATTATCAGTCAGTTCATTGTTTACTAATACTTTTGTTTTCTGCTTTGTATATATACCTTTGATTGCCCTTATAAAATTGGTCCCAAAATCCATTATCTAAATTGCCAGCTGACATTGTCAAATGCTTTTTCAGCATCCAAAAATATCAAAGCCATCTGCTTCTCTGGATGAGTTTCATAATATTCTGAGATATTTAAGACTGTTCTCACGTTATTCTTTAATAGTTGCAAATATTTTGTAATCACAATTCAGCAAAGAAATAGGCCTATAGTTTTTTTTAATCTCTTTAGGATCTGTCTCTTCCTTATGAAATAATGATATAGTTGCTTCAGTCCAAGATTCCGGTACTTCTGTTTTTTCTATTACAGATGAAATTACAGTTTTATATGGGAGCAATAAAACATCTTCAAATATTTTGTAGTATTCAGCTGGAAGTCCATCTGGTCCAGGTGCTTTGTTTATATTTTGTTTCTTAATAGCCTCTGTAATTTCCATCATTGTTATGAGATCATTCAACATTTTTCTGTTTTCTTCCGATAGTGTGGGTAAGTCCTGTTCACATAAATACTGTTTCTAGATTTCCTCAGGAATTTCCACTCTTTTAGATAGCTGCACGTAAAAATCTTGAATCTGTTTTTAATTTTGATTTGTTGCTATGTTAATTTGTTTTAAACAAATAATTTATGTTATTGTTTTTAACTTGTTGCTATCCACCCTAAGCCTTCCTGTGCAGGGGAGGGTGGGCTAAAAGTCAAACAAACAAACAAACAAACATGTAGTGTTCTTATGCAACTATAATCAGTTTCTGTTTTAATTCTGGGATAGGCTTATGTCTTGTAGACATTTAGCACTGACTAAATAGAGTCAGGCAAAATGTATAGTGAGCTAGTTCTTGGTTTAGCTCACTTGGAACTGCCCACAATAGGCAACAGATCTGCTATTCCCATTCCTAGAATCCTGCTTTCAATTTGACATAAATGCTATTTTTATTTGTATTTTTCCTACATGGTTCACTGGGCAGCCTCAGGTGGCTGATATATAGGCACAATAAAGGTCTACTTTATATACATGTCTACATTAGATACGTTATATGCACATCAAAGATGATTCAGACATCACATAGAAGTTATTAGTGCTGTGCACCAAGAAAATGTCATTACAGTTTCAAATCCTGGCTTTGTGGGGGAATTTTTACTGTGATTGAAGAAGAAGAGGAGGAGATTGGATTTATACCCCACCCTTCACTACCCAAAGGAGTCTCAGAGTGGCTTACAATCCCCTTCCCTTCCCCTCCCCACAGCAAACACCCTGTGAAGTAGGTGGGGCTCAGAGAGCTCTCTTGAGAACTGTCCTTGAGAGAACAACTCTGAAAAAAATTATGACTGACCCTAGGTCACACCAGCAGCTGCATGTAGAGGAGTGGGGAATCAAACCTGGTTCTCCTAGATTAGAGTTCACACTCTTAACCAATACACCAAACTGGCTCATTTCAAGAAGGGAGTTACTGGTTCAGGTTAGAAATCCATGTGGTGCTTTCAGGTTCTGGAATTTCGGGACCATTCTCTTCAATGGACAGCCAACTCAAGGGTCTGGGTCAGCAGCCATTAAAGATAATGATACCAAAACTGCATGCTTTTCACTTCTCCTCTCAGTAACTCCCAAATTTCAAGCTTGTACAACAAATGGGCTCCACTTTACTAGACCCTGAATTAAGCAAATTTCCATACATGTACACCTCTCTATAGATTGCTCTGGAAGTGCTCTGTGTTCTTCCATTGCAAGGATCCAGTTGGGAGGAAGGATACCATTACCTAGGAAACCAGAATAATCAAAGAACAACAGGAATGCATGCTCCATTCTCTCTCTCTAGCTTTTGTGCAAAAGTGATTGGCTGAGAGCACTAAGTTGTGGTCCTTCCTTGCCAGAATCCAATTGGTAGGAAGGATGCTTGCTGTTGCCTGGGAAAATAAGCAGAATCAAAGAACAGGAAGTGCATGTGCATGCTGCTGTTGGCTTGGTAAGCACTCAAACTTGAAAACAACACAGATTGGGGAGGGAGCTTTTGTTTTGCTAGGAATCCTGGATTCCTAATACTGTTCTGGGAAGCCACTGTAACAACCCAAAACAGCAATTTTCATGTATATTTTTAACTTGGGAATTTTGTTTTGCACACACCTAGAAGATGTGTCTATTACACATGCATCAGTATTTGCCATGGCAAGCACCATGAAGTATGAGAAGACACATATTTTTAACATGCAGGTGGGCATGTTTCAGAGTACTAAAGCTCACATCTTTTCTGCACATGTTCACACCATGTCTACATACTTTTACAAATGCCAATTGTCATTTCTCATTTTTAATAATTTTCTAATTTTCACCCAGGAGACATTAGTATACATATATTAATGTAGATCCTCCAGTTGTATCTTACCTTCTTTCTGTCATAACATTGGGGGTGGCTTCCTTAGCAGTCCCAGGAGCTCTCTCATCCAGGCACTGACCAGATTACTAGATTCACACCTGCTTGGTGTCAACAAGATTCTGAAACCAGATCAGGGCCCTGAAGGATTTATTACAATTCCACAGGGCCTGCAAAACATAGCTGTTCTGCCAGGTCTTTGGTTGAGGCAGCAGGTGTTCAATTTATGGCCTCCCCTCCTCAAACCAGCTGGGTTTATTAAGCTATGCCATATATTATATCAACTATACTATTGGCTATGGGCTGGACCTACCAGCCTGATATGCTAGTCCTTTCTGGATTATATAAGGCATATATCTAGGATACTGTTAAATTGTTAATTTATTAATCCTCCATCCTGAATTTGAATCTGGTCATAATTTGGTTTTAGAGTTTTAATGGATTTCATGGAATTGTACTATTGAATTGTTTTTATAGAATTATGTGTAATTGTTTATTGTTCTTTTGGTACAACGTAATCCACTCTGAGCCCGCTTGTGGGGGAGGGTGGGATAGAAATCCCATGAAATAAATAACGTAAGCAAATAAAAGGTTGCTGCATTAGGTGTTTTCTAACCATATGCTGGGATCCAAGATACACCTGCCATGCAAATTGTGATTCATTCTCCACTTAAGCATGATAGTATTAGCACTAATGCCACTTAGCATTTATACAGTACTTGTAGAATTGTTAAAATGCATGATGTACATTATCTCAAACAACCCATGCAATGATCCTGTAATAATTATTGGTTTTATTATCTCTGTATGTATTGAATGAGGGTGGATGGGACTGACAGAAAAAGTCTTACCTAAGAGCACCTGGTAAATGCATGGCAAAAGCAGACATGAAGCTCGGGGTTACTGATTTGTAGCTCAGTTTTCTCAGCTTTATAGTAATTCTATGGTACACATTATGTTTTATTATTTGTTTCAGTACCAAGAGCTCAATCTGTTTCATTTACATCTGAGTTGCTGAGAACTTACATTTCAAGAATAGCTGGCTGATAATTCACCTTGAGTCTTTAGTGAAAAGTGGTATACTAATTAATAGTTTAGTATAGATGGGTACAGAGGACATGGTGAATGTCACAGAACTGTAATGAAAAGGTCCAAGGCATTAATTTTGCAAATTACATACCTCTTCTTTGCCAGCTGAGATACCTCTTCTTTGAGGTGAGACTTCCCTAGATAGCTTTGATGATGTTCAAAGCAAGGAGTGGGTACTGTACAGTGAGCTACTTTTAACCAAGATGAGCACTTCAGTCTTAAATGAAACTGGTTCAGAGTTCAGCTTTTAATAAATGGGTATCTATTTTGGCCAGGGATCACACATACAAATTAAGGCATTATTGAGGAATATTCTTATCTTCCAACTCTCTTCACCATTCTTGTCAAGAACCTTCTCAGTCCCTTAGACAGAGATTCTCTCTAGGTCTCTCTCCTAAGTTTCAAAACAATGCACACAAGATGTTTGATTAGAAGAGGTACTTTTTCCCAGCACCATCTTACCCAGGTCGCAGAGTACCTAGAGCAACTTGGTTCATGGAACTTTGTAGCGCTATTCACCTGCTCTTTACAGCTAACATGTTTAGTAATCTGATTTATGAGATCTATGCTAATTCTACTTTATCCACCCTGTATGTAGAGCTTGAAAAGTTCTTAAATGATGTATTTTTGAGGTGAAAAAAGTGTGTAAATTTCAGTCTTCATCCTAAACCAAATGTATTATTTGCATATCACAAAACCAGCTGTTAAAACTTTGTATTTTGCTTAAATGAACTAAATTATACAGCCTTCTCTTATACATACTGACTACTATGGACAGCTCCTTACTAGAAGCAAAATGAAATGCCTTTAATATCGTTGTGATTTATGCTACCTACCTTTTATACCCACAGCTGAATATATACCATCTGCCTGTTAAAATAAGGTTGCACAGATACAGCAGGTGGAAAGGAAATGCTCTGAATACAATATTTAAAAAATATTTGTCAGCTGAAAAGATTTATGGAACTGAGAAATCAACCACTTCCTCTTTGCCATTGGTTGTGAATTTAAACAGTGAAAACAGACTTTTACATTTCTTCCTGTAATAATGGAACAATTCATTGCCAGTACATGTCAATGTGCAGAACACAGATCAGAGGAAAAACAGTCTAGGCAACGAATCTGCTTTTGTAGGCAGGTCCTCCAAAGGCTTATGAGTGATTGCTATATTTCTCAAATACTTCTCAGTATTTTCATGCGGGATTAACACTGTGAATTACAGACCTGTCTGGTAAATGGACACCTTATTCATAGAAGCTGTCACATCTGGGTTTCAGTCTATCTGTACATGCTTGGCAGAAAATAAAAGGGAGTGCTTCATCAAGAGCCAGTCAGCGTGAGCTGCAACCAGAGAAAGAACAGCACTTCTCTGCACTCTATACAGGACATGGCCATAATCCAAAGAGCTAATTTAGATGTGCTCCAGGCATTGAGCATGCCCAGTCACATTTTTGCTTTGTTCCTTTGAACAGCAGAACCCGCGTCATATCACAAACGACTTCTGATATTCAAAAGTGGTTTGTTGCACTGCTTTGGATATTGCTGTTCAAGAAAAATTGATCTTTAATTGTCTGCTTCTATATTTGAAATATGTAATAGATCTGATAATACATTTGATTTTACTTGTTGTAACAACTCATAATATTTGATAAACTTGATGAATCTATATTTTCCCCTACCCCCTCCTCTCTTTTGTATCTCCCTTTTTTCAAGAGAAGGAAGGAAGGAAGGAAGGAAGGAAGGAAGGAAGGAAGGAAGGAAGGAAGGAAGAAAGAAAGAAAGAAAGAAAGAAAGAAAGAAAGAAAGTCCAAATACCTCTCTGGCACATGGAACTGAGCCTTTCTAAGGCTGATGCTATGATCTGGTTCCATTCCTTAATCAATGTGAGATTTCGTTTAAGAGAATGTTGTGATGTTCTGATGAGTGAACCATGTTTTTACATGATCGTAGTCATCTATACAAGCTGTATGTTTATGTGATGCATGTCATGTTTATCCTTTTATTATCTTGTATCACACCAGACAATCACAACAAAGAAAAAGTTTGATTGATTCTTACTCCCTTTGTACTATTATTTTCACTTATTTTATTCCTGGAGCCATAGCATAGCACCCTAAATATTCAGAAATAACCATTTTGAATTTAACGACCTCACTCCACATGTAGGTATTAAAGAAATCTACAGATGTTTCAGGTCATTAGTGAATACTGGACTATTTTAAATATGTCTCTATGTGAATTTATTGTGCATCTACAAAGTGTGGATGAGATTTGAGAACCAAAGATTTTAGTCACTGAACAGACAGGGAAGTCAAAAGAGAAGAGGACATATTTTGATTTGAATGTTAAAGCTGCACAGGAAAAGAACCCAAAAGCAAATGATGTACCTTTCATTGGGCTGTTTAACTTGTAACAAATACTGGAAATATTACACAGAACTGGCAAGATTCAGGTGAAACTGAGCACTTGAAAGCCCCATTCATTACAACGTAAAAATTAAGCTTCTGAAATCAATGGGACAACTCAATAATTTTCAGACACAGAACTACAATAAAAAGTGACATTCAGATAACCAGACTTCTTGCTGATACATTTCACATTTGTATAATTGTTCTCTGGTGAACTAAAGATATCACCACCATGGCTCTTCAGGGCAGACAAAAGAAAGTACATCTTCACATGATGCATATTTAACTTCTGCATCTCACTACCACAGGATATGAACCTCCGCATGGTACATTGCCATACAGTCCACCCTTTAAAGCAGCCATTTTCTCCAGAGGAGCTGATCTCTGTCAGCTGGAGATCAGTTGTAAAAGCAGGAGATCTCCAGGCCCCACCTGGAGGCTGGCAGCCCTACAGCAAACCCCAGGAGCTGCACTGGGTTCCACCACAGCAGCTGCAGACTTCATGAGGTCAGTGGGACCTGGCCACAGTGGCAGACTCCAAGAGCTGCACAGGGGCTAGCTGTGGTGGTGGCAGACTCTGGGAGCAGCACAGGGCCTGGAGGCAGCCGTAGCGGTGACAGGGAGCCACACAGGGCTCAGCAAGCAAGTGTGGGGAGGATGGAATTCTTCCCCCCATAAATGGTCCCCTACTTGTATATTCTAATAGTGAAGTTGGCCAGTTACTAAACCTGTGAACAGCCAAGACAGATCTTTTCACAAACCTGAAAAACACACCAGGTTTGCAGAAAAATATGAATTAAAAAAATACATGTTTTTTTTTTAAGAAACCCAACTGGTAAAAGAAGCACTTGTAGCTTTAACAAACGGATTCCCTGAATGGCTGTTGCTAGGTTACTGCAGCATTCCAAGGCTTCATTTCTGTAAGTAAAAGGCAGGAGGAGATGACAGGATCCTTTCCAGAGCTGTTTTGGTCTTTGAGGGAGTACACATCGGGGTCAGGGTTTTCAGCTCCGGGTTGGGAAATTCCTGAAGCTTTTGGGGTAGAGTTTAGGGAAGGGGCCTCTACCAGATATAATGCCATAGAGTCCACCCTCCAAAGCAACCACTTTCTCCATGTGGACAGATCTCTGTTGTCCTCCCTCCCTCCCTCCCTTCCTTGGACTACAAAAAAAGTGGAGCTATGAAACATATTATGATTTTGAACAATTACAATTTCTGTAGGTCTGAATAGGGAGATGCAACCTCACTACTGGGGAAACTGTATCATATTCCTTCAGGCCTTTCCAGATCTATATTCCTATAATTCTGTGTGCTAATATTACAAACTAAGCTCCTTTCCTCAACCTCTATGAATACATAACACAATCCAGAGTCGTATTTTGGAGCCCTTGGCAGATTTATAAACTATAATGATTCACTGATGTATTTTGCAGGTGTTTAAAGTTACAGGTTCTGTTTTGACATAATTCTTATGCACAGAATGACGGCATTTGAAAAGGTAGGAATCATTGCATTGAACTATGATGTATTCCAGGACATCAAGAAATGTACTATATTATACACTGCATGGTACCATCCAATGGAACTGTATATAAACAGTGGACAGATACCAGAGAAGAAGAGAATAAGGATATAGGTAGCAAGCTTAAGGGGCAGCGGCGGCTCCAAAGTTAAGACGCTGAGCTGCAGACCAGAAGGTTGGTAGCTCAGCAGTTCGAAACCCGAGTGCTGCATGATGGAGTGAGCTTCCGTCTCTGGCTCCAGCTCCTGCCAACCTAGCAGTTCAAAAGCAAGAAATTGCAGGTAGATAAATAGGTACCACTTTGGTGGGAAGGTAACAGCATTCCGTGCACCTCGGTGTTTAGTCATGCCGGCCACATGGAATTGTCTTTGGACAGCACTGGCTCTTTGGCTTGGAAATGGAGATGAGCACCGCCCCCTAGAGTCGGATTCAACTGGCTTTCGAGCAAGGGAAACCTTTAGCAAGCTTAAGCAAGTCCACTCAAAAGTCTGATGTTCCTCAATGGGGCTTTCTCCCAGGAAAGTCCCCTTAGGACTGCAGCCTTAAAAATCAACATATAACTGGGTCTAGCCCAGTGGCTGGTACTGTTCAACTTAGCCATATTTTTCCAAGATAGAGGCTCTCAGAAGGGAGGGAAAGCTGAAGACTGGGGGTAGATGAAGGTAGTTTGGCTGAGAAGGAGTGAGGGATGCAGGAAAAAGGGAAAGGCTATGGAGACTGCCAGGGAAGGGAAAGAGGAAATTATGGAGGAGGGGGGAAATGAGATGCCATCCCCCAGAAAATCCTTGTGGTCCCTCACTTGTGACTTTCTAATCAGGATATGGTTCAATGACAATAGCTTTACTGAATCAGTAATAACCTAGCTATGTAGGCTAATTAGAAAACTGCTGGTATTAACCATTAGAATGGAGAAAATGCCAGTCAAAAACTGAAAGGTTTGCTGGTATGTAGAAAATCCATGGAAAGGCAAAACTGCATCCTCTTCTCTCACTATGATTGCCGGAAAGAAGTGCTGCTGAACTACATTTTGGGGCTCCACAACTACCTGACCGATTGGCCCATATACTTACAGTATTAAATTTGTTGAGTGGTAAGGTATAAGTCATATGAACACAAGAATCTGCCTTGCACTGAATCTGACCCTTGGTCCATCAAGGTCAGTATTGTCTACTCAGACTGGCAGTAGCTCTCCAGGGTCTCAGGTAGAGGTCTTGCACATCACCTACTACTGGGTCCTTTTAGAACTGAAGACATTAGGGTTTGACCTGGGACCTTCTGCATGCCAAGCATATGCCCTACCACTGAGCCATAGTCCCTCCCTGTCACAATGGTTCATAAACACATGAATGGTTGAGTGAGCCCATGAAACTGCCTTATAACTGAGTCAGACCGTGGGTCAGTATTGTCTGCTCTGACTTCCCAGTGGCTGTCCAGTTCTCAGGCTGACATTGTTCACATCCCCTACTGCCTGATCCTTCTTACTGGAAATGCCAGGGATTGAGACTGAGACTTTCTGCATGCCACACAGGTGCTGTATCACTAAGTCATGGCTTCTTCTCCATGAATAGAACTATTTTACCATCCCAGCACAAGCCATTAAAAAACAAAGGACATGCTGGTATAGTGGAAAAAAACAGTGAAATCCATGGTTGCGTTTTCAACCAGTCACCAGTGCTTCAGAAAGAATACATGAATCAGGCCTGCCATAAATTGAAATTTAGTGATTGCGCTCACGACCCCAATGGCCACCACCTCTTTAGCAGCAGTATATTTAGAGGAAAATATAATTGACTTCCAATACAGAAGAGAGCTGTGAAAATGGAGATCCCTAATTTTCTAGTTTATGACTATGAGAGAGATCTGAGAATAACACTAATGAGCATTTCCTAGCTAACCACATAATTAAGTTAATAAGAGCCAATATCCTAGAGTTTATTTTTAAAATGATTGTATTAATTAGTGGCTTTTCATCTCATTATGCCATATCTTCCTGTGCAGCATACTGCATCTTGTTTTGATATCCTGCTTTCCACTTTGGCTTAATAAAGCTGCAAATGGTATAAATTTACTGGTACCTAATGAACTATTTTATTAAAAAAATGGAACATTACCAACATAATCCAATTTAAAAATGCTATACAGTTTGATCTGAAATTTATAAGGGTTATTACTAGAGAAATTCAGGACCACATCAGTGAAGGACTCTCAAAAGGCATGAAGGACAGATGGGCAATCTGCAACCTGTGTGTAATTCAAATATGTCCAATCAGTAACTCCAACACATTTGGCAAGATTAATTTATGCAGACATTATGCAAAGTAGCACCCAGTGCTTGAGATAGTTGTGAATATTTGTTATCTCAGGAGCCTCCTACGGATATGTGGCAGCTTTGGGTTTATCCTAGTCATTTATTTAAACTACTGAACATGGCCAGTGACTTGACTTAAACAAAGGACTCATGCACACAATGTGTATTAAGTCCTACTTGTGGAGAAAAACAATCTCCCAATTACTATATTTACAGTTTAGAACTCTACTAATATGTGCTACATTCACTTGAAAAAAAGTGAATACTTTCCTCTCTAGGAAATCTCCAAGAACTCTACGATCAGAACTTCTTGTAAATAGTGAGGTCTTATTTTTCTTTTTAATTTTTCTCCCAAGATGCTGCCCTCCAACCCTCCCACCAACATGGCCTGGCAACCCTACCCCATAGGAGTCCTTTGTTCAGTAAATTGGCCTTCCCCTTGTTGGCATTTCCTTGGTTGCTCCTCCCTTGGTGTTGGCATCTCAGCTGACTCTCTTCTCAGCTCTGCAACTGGGCTGCTGCATTCCTTCCTTAGGTCTGTGCCCCTGGTCCGCCCATTCTCCCCCAGAGCACACACCCAGGGGTAGGGCTCTGTGAGCTGTGACAGGGCTCCAAGAGGGAATTGGATAAACATATGGAGCAGGGATCCATCAGTAGCTATTAGCCCCAAGGTATAGAGAGGAACTCTGTCTGGACTCTGGGGCAAGTGATGCTCTATATTTTTGGTGCTTGGGGGGGGGGGAACAGTGGGAGGACTTCTAGTGTCCTGGCCCCACTGGTGGACCTCTTGATGGCACCTAGTTATTTTTGGCCACTGTGTGACAGAGGGTTGGACTGGATGGGCCACTGGCCTGATCCAACATTGGCTTCTCTTATGTTCTTATGGAAGGCTTCAAGAGGGCCTCAGGTCATGAAGAGTACCTACCAACACCCTGAATTGGTCCCAGAAACTAATTGGCAGTCAATGTAAAAACTATAGTACGGGACTCGGGAGTACTATGGTCCTGCTGGCTAGCCCCTGATAACAAATGAGCTGCTGGATGCTAGAAGAAGGAAGGTTAATCTGTCCTTTGGAAATGAAACTGTAGCTGCTAATGGGTTGTTTCAGCAAAATAAATGGTTCTTTTCTTTTCTTTTGAAAACTGTAAATCAAATTACTAGTACAGTACCTGAATTCGGTATTGTCATGTACTTTCTTGACAACTTCTTGACTAAACTTTATCTCTTAGGCAGGCACCAAAAGTTTTAATTGATCAGCAATATAAAGCTGCCCTGGAGCATCTCTTCTGTGGAGGTTTGGCAGGGGGGAACTGTTCTTTCTTTTTTCTTTTTTCCTAAGAGATAAAAACATAAGAACACAAGAGAAGCCAATGTTGGATCAGGCCAATGGCCCATCTAGTCCAACACTCTGTCACACAGTGGCCAAAAATACCAGGTGCCATCAGGAGGTCCATCAGTGGGGCCAGGACACTAGAAACCCTCCCACTGTTGCCCCCCCCAGCACCAAAAATACAGTGCATCACTTGCCCCAGACTGAGAGTTCCTATTTATACCTCATGGCTAATAGCCACTGATGGATCCCTGCTTCATATATTTATCCAATTCCCTCTTGAAGCTGCCCATGCTTATAGCAGCCACCACCTCCTGTGGCAGTGAATTCCATGTGCTAATCACTCTTTGGGTGAAGAAGTACTTCCTTTTATCTGTTCTAACCCGACTGCTCAGCAATTTCATGGAGTGCCCATGAGTTCTTGTATTGTAAGAAAGGGAGAAAAGTACTTCTTTCTGTACCGGCTCTATCCCATGCATAATCTTGTAAACCTTTATCATGTCACGACTCAGCTGTCATTTTTCCAAGCTAAAGAGCCCCAAGCGCTTTAACCTTTCTTCATAGGGAAAGTGTTCCAACCCTTTTATCATTCTAGTTGCCCTTTTCTGCACTTTTTCCAATGCTATAATATCCTTTCTGAGGTGTGGTGACCAGAATTGCACACAGTATTCCAAACGAGGTTACACCACTGATTTATACAGGAGGCATTATGATACTGGCTGATTTGTTTTCAATTTCCTTCCTAATAATCCCCAGCATAGTGTTGGCCATTTATTACGGTCGCACACTGTCTCAACATTTTGGGTGAGTTATCTACTATGACTCTTGGTCAGTCTCTGCCAGTTCAGACCCCATCAACGTGTGTTTATAGTTAGGATTTTTTGCTTCAATGTGCATCACTTTGCACTTGGCCACATTGACCCCATTTGCCACGTTGGCACCCACTCGCCCATCCTTGACAGATCCCCTTGGAGTGCCTCACAATCCTCCCTGGTTCTCACCACCCTGAACAATTTCATGTCATCCCCAAATTTAGCCACTTAATGAACAAGTTAAAAAGCATCAGACCCAGTACTGATCTCTGCGGTACCTCACTGCTTACCACCCTCCACTGAGAAAATTGCCCATTTATACTCATTATCTGTTTCCTATTAATTAGCCAATTTTTGATCCACAAGAGGACTTGTCCCATGACTATTGAGCTAACTTAGGAGCCTTTGATGAGGAACTTTATCAAAAGCTTTCTGGAAGTCAAGGTAAACAACATCTATTGGGTCCCCCTTGTCAACATGTTTGTTCACTCCCTCAAAGAACACTAACAGGTTAATGAGACAAGAACTTCCCTTACAGAACCTATACTGAGTCTGCCTCAATAGTTTTTGTTCATCAATGTGCCTACTAATTCTCTCCTTAATAACAGTTTCCACCAACTTACCTAGTACTGGCATCAGACTGACTGGCTTGTAATTTCCCGGATCTCCTCTGGAACCCTTTTTAAAGATGAGAGTTACATTAGCTACCTTCCAGTCCTCAGGAATGGAGGCAGATTTTAATGAAATATCACATATTTTGTCAGGAGATCCACAAGTTCACATTTGAGTTCTTTCAGAACTCTTGGATGTATGCTATCCGGGCCTGGTGATTTATCAGTTTTTAAGTTGCCTGTCAGTTGTAGGAGATGTGTAGCTCTGACCTGCATAGTCCAGGCTAGCCTGATCTCGCCAGATCTTAGAAGCCAAGCAGGATTGGATCTGACAAGTATTTAGATGGGAGACCTCCAAGGAATACTAGGGTTGTCATGTGTAGGCAGGCAATGGCAAACCACTTCTGAATGTCTCTTGCCTGGAAAACCACATGGGGTTGCCATAAGTCAGCTGTGACTTGTCAGCACTTTCCACCAGCAAGAGATGTGTGTTTCAAAAACGTTTCTTCTTGTGCAACTATATGTACATAACTGTCATGGCTCATACACTGTCCTAAGAAAGGCTGCAATAAAAATAAAAATCTTTTGTTTTGTGAATCCCTTATATACAGTTCATGATTTATTGTACAGAACATATTAGTTTTGAAATACAACTAGAGATGACAAGGGTTTGAACCCCCTGAGAGAAGGAAATAAAATGAGAAAATGGTAATTTTATGTTAAATATTAAATAATGAGACCCACCCGCTCAATTGTCATAATATCAACTGTGTAAAAGCTTAAAAGCACAGCAAAATAAGTCAAAAGTTAAAGGGGCCATTTGCTGGGGCAGTTGTTTTTTAAAAGGTGATGTCATACAGACATCGACATGATATACCATAAGGCCTAAAAATGACATCATCTGTCAAAGATTATGGATACTTCAAAATACCTCTTCAGACAATCAGTGCATCATCACAACCCCCAAAGAACCCACTTAAAACAACTACATTTGCACTAAATTTACGAAGTGTGGAATTACTGACTAATCATGAATCTTGCTCGTGCTGAACTGTCCTTTCTACAAGTCCTTGAGTGATTCAGCAATGAGGCACACAACTGTAGGCTAGCATGAACAGCAAATTTTAAACTGATCATTTTGCAGAGTGCCATTGGTGATTCTGGAACATTAAAGTTTCATTGTTTGGAATGCTCATCCAGATGTTGTAAAATTTGATAGGACTATTTTCTCGTCATAATGTAGAATTGGAATGATTGCATTTCTCCTCTTTGGAGTGTTGTATTCTCTTCTGAGTTATTATACATAAAGTTATTTCAGGTAAAGGGTTGCAATGGAAATGAATGCAAACTAAATTGAACATTATAAAGAAAATGAATGTGTGTAATAACACAAATGAAGACAATATACAAATTTTTAGAACAAAAATAAACTGAAAATGAAAAAAAATGCACATTCCTATTAACAATGTGGTAGCCATTTGTGGACAAATTGAAGTCTCTGAAGACTTTCAAAGGCAGTCCTGCATATAGAGCATTATATTAATGCATAATGCAGACTGCACATTACTGAAATACGAACAACTGTGGCAGACCATTCCTTTCCAAGAGGGTATGCAAATGTTATTCTCAACTTATGCTAATGGACTCTTAAAAGTTAGTTATATGCCTTCCAGTGTAGTTAACACAGAGCTGAAATCTTGCCTGTTTGCCGGAGAAACATAGCAATTGCCCCTGGGTGAGTTACGGTGCCATCCAAAATAGAGTCACATCCTTCTAACCCCCGGAAGGCCCTGTTCATGAGTGGCAGTTAAGTGGAATAATTTTCTAATGAAAGACCAACACAACAGTATTGCAGGTGGACATAACTACCATCTTGGGCCTTACTGCACTGCACCAAATGAAGCTCATCAGAATCAAAGAAATGCATTCTGAGCTACAAGTGCCACAGATGCCACAAATGTCACTAAGCAATGCTGAATATAAAAGCCCCCATACTGTAAACCTGAAGCTGGAACCAAAGGTTCTGTTCCACTAAAAAAAATGGAGTCATACTTCAGCACAACGAGTCTTCTGCTGCCGCAAAAAGCATCCATTTCCCCCAACTGGATTCATAGAATCACAGAGTTGGAAGGGACCATAAAGGCCATTTAGTCCAACCCCCTGCTCAGTGCAGAATCAGCCTAGAGCATCCCTGACAAGTGTTTGTACAGCTACTGCTTAAAGGCTGCCAGTGAGGGGGAACTCACCACCTCCCTAGGCAGTTGATTCCACTGTTGTACAACTCTGACTGTAAAAAAGTTTTTCCTAATATCCAGCTGGTACTTTCCGACCGTTAATTTAAACCCATTATTACATGTCCTATCCTCTACTGCCAACTGGAACAGATCCCTGCCCTCCTCCAAGTGACAGCCCTTCAAATACTTGAAGAGAGCAATCATGTCCCCCTCAACCTCCTCTTCTCCAGAATAAACATTCCCAGGTCCCTCAGGCTTTCCTCAGAAGGCTTGGACTCCAGGCCCCCGATCATCCTTGTCGCTCTCCTCTGCACTCATAAGACCTCCAGAACTGCACACAATGCTCCTGAGCAATGCAGTGCACAGTGGGACTGTGACATCTTGTGATTTGGATGTTATGACTGTTGATACACCCCAACACCGTATTAGCCTTTTTTGCCGCCACATCACACTGGCTGCTCATATTTAACTTTCAGTTCACCCTTACCACAAGATCTTGTTCACACACACTGCTACTCAGAGGTGTATCCTCCATCCAGTATGCATGTTCCTCATTTTTGTTACCCAGATGTAGAACTTGGCACTTATCCTTGTTAAATTGCATCTTGTTCACATCCGCCCACTTTTCCAGGGTGTTCAGATTTCATTGAGTTCTATCTCTGTCTTCTGGTGTGTTCACTGTTCCTCCCAATTTAGTGTCACCTGCAAATTTAATGAGTAGCCCCTCCACACCCTCATCCAGATCATTTATAAAAATATTGAAAAGTACTGGGCCCAGAACTGAGCCCTGTGGCACCCCATTGGACACCTCCCTCCATTCAGATGAAATGCCATTGAGAACTGCTCTCTGAGTGCAGTTCTCCAACCAGTTCCCTATCCACCTAACTATCCTACAGTCCAGTCTACAGTCCTTTAGTTTACCCATCAGAACATCATGGGAAACCCTGTCAAAAGTTTTACTGAAATCCAAGTAAACAGCATCAACAGCATTCCCTCAATCCAGTAAGCTTGTCACTCAATCAAAGAAGGAAATGAGGCTGGTCTGGCAGGACCTGTTGGGTACAAATCCATGCTGACTTCCCCGGATCACTGAGTTGTCCTTCAGATGCTCACAGATCGATCTCTTTAAAATCTGCTCCAGTATCTTCCCCGGGGGGAGGAGGTCAGACTGACTGGCCTGTCGTTTCCTGGGTCAAGTTTTTTCCCTTTTTTGAAAATTGGAATAACATCTGCCCTCCTCCAGTCTTGTGGCATGTCTCCCATCCATACTTATGGAAACTACAGGGCTAAACTTCAGGTTACAACTGGGCTTGCCATTTGCCGGCCCATAGTGAGCAAACTCTACCCTTGGGCCCAGTCCCGTACATTTGAGAAACTGAGGAGCAGGAGAAAAAATGGCTGGAAAATGTCCTCCAACATGGTGCTCTTGGAATATCCTCATTTTTCTATGGTCTTTCCCATTGAAATTAGGGGAAATTCCTAAAGCATAATCCAGAAGTGAATGTCACAACCTCCTCCTCAAACTGCACCTTCCCTAGGCACTGCCCTCAAAATCTCCCCGCATTTGCCCGGGCAGTGCTGGCAATCCTGATTACAACATCACCGGAACCCATCACTATCACCTGTGCTATCAATTATATTTTTATATTATTAGGAGGCCCTTCAGCCTTTATCTGTGATTTTTCAGATGGTGATATTCTGCTAAAATATGACCATTTGGGGGAACCAAGCGATAAGTAGAGATTCTTGGACCAATAAGTAATATTAGAAAGAAGATCATGAGTTAGCAACATCCTATGCAAATATAGACTGAATGTGTTATGAAAACTATTTTATCTTGTTTTCTTATGCTTGCTAAGATATCCAAAGAAAAAGATATAAGCCCAATTCAGGTAAATCTGTGACTAGTTCTATGCAGCCAGTGAGGCATATTTATTTTGGTTTTTTTAATTGATATCTATGGCACAGGTATAACAGGTCTAAAATTAATTAAAAATACAAATAAAAACACCAACAATCCATAAAGCCATACAAAATAAGAACACTGAAATAACATTTCCCACTGTTTCAGAAAATGTGTGTAATATAATGTTCCTGTAATCTTTAGAAGCTGCCAAATGACATAGAGAACAATTCCAAGTAGGTGTGCTGCTACTCAGGTATATTTAATAGGGCTTAATTCTAGGCAAGCACACTGTGATTGCACTGTGAGATAGGCAGGCCTCTCAAGGGAGGGAAGCCCACGTCTGCCATTTACAGTCCTCCAGATACACCTATGCTTAAAGTTGCCCATTTGGCATCAACTAGAGCCTGGCCTTTTGAAGTAGGAGGAGATTCAGGCATTCTTAGAAGTTTTTAGAAGGGGCTGTAAGGTTCTTTTATCTGGCAGGGCTTGGACTGTAGAAGTTCGGTTTGGGGCTGTAGAAATGTAATGGAATTTTATTTTATTACATCTGGTTTTAATTTGGAATTCTAAGCTACCTTGAACCACAAGAGACAAATGAGCTACAAATGTAATTGTGATGGACAGGTTAGTTTCTGCCTATCCCTGAGAACAACCAATGGGTTGTTAAGAGGGGCGGCTGAAAACTGTTAGTCCAGTTATGAGTGAGTCAGGCTGAGTGAAGGAATGAGAGAGAGGTAGCTTAATACTGACGAGGAAAACATCAACTTATAACGAAGAATCCCAAATGGCTGAACAGGAAATAATTCAAAAGTTCAACTGAAAATAAACGTTTTAACCTCTATTTGATTTTCTCCAATGTTATGTTCAGACCATAAATAAAAGTTAACATCTTGTTTGTTTAACCCTATGAGCCGATTGTTTGTGGTCTCAGGGAAAGAAACACACATGTGCGCAAGCTAAGATCTCAGCCAGTATATGAATATATAATAATATGGATAAATGGTGGCAGTGTGTGAATGAAGTGATGTTTGAGTCCCCAACTCCAATAGCTCTCTGCAGTGTCTGAGTTAGGGGTGATTATTAAAGGGGACTGACCTGCCCTATCTGATGGTGTCTGTAAGAGAGAGGTACAGATATATTTTAAAAGAGGAAAGGGGGTAGTGAACTGTGACTGCCTGACCTACCTGTAACCTTGAATCTGTGGGACAGAAGTTGTGGAGGGTGGTAGGGACTCTGAGTGAGTGAAAAAGGTCATCAGAGTAATACAGTAACATTCCATTTTTTTAAAAAAACAACAACCGATGATCCCCATATTATACATCAATACTTTTCAATAGTTAAAAATGTTTGAAATCTTTTCTGTGCAATCAAGTTCCTGGTTGATCTAAATTATGTTTACATTTGTTTCTTTATTGGTCTGGAATTTTTTCTTTCTGTTGTATTTTGCTCCTCCTAACTTGTGATTTATTAGAAGAATTTCCAGATTAATTCCAGAACAGTTTGTAACTGTTTCCCCTAAGCTGTAGAGTCCTGTGAGCAAAAATTCTACTTTGTGAGCTACCAGCATTAAAGTTGTGAGCAGGTGATTTGGCTACTGCATAAATTAGTATGTTCTGGAGCCATCCTTCCTGAGCTGAGACAAAAATGTGTGAGCCGGAGGCTAAAAAACTGTGAGGTAGCTCACACTAACTCAGCTTAGAGGGAACACTGTACAGTTTGATGCAGCGTTCAGCTTAGAGGGAACACTAACTCAGCTTAGAGGGAACACTGTACAGTTTGATGCAGCGTTCAGTTCTCTTGGTTCATTTATACACCCCTCTCCTCTCTGTTGCCAGCGTACACAGACGTATTGAAAAATACTGTAAAATGCAACTATGACATAAAGATAGATGATAGATGATAGATAGATAATAGATAGATGATGATAGATAGATAGATAGATAGATAGATAGATAGATGGATGGATGGATGGATGGATAGATAGATAGATAGATAGATAGATAGATAGATAGATAGATAGATGGATAGATAGGTAGATGGATAGATAGATGGATAGATAGATGGATAGATAGATGGATAGATAGATGGATAGATAGATAAATAGAAGGTTGCATCTGTTTTTTCCTATGATGCGTTACCAATGCATAAGTGTGCTCCTGTACACTAGTGAAATGCCATACAAACAGCATCATGATACTACCATTTCTATTACCATGACAAGACTGCTTTTTTGCAGTGTTTTGTTAATGTGCATCTGCACATTAATTCTGGGGGACTCTTCAAGTACTTCTTTCATTCCAGAGGCAGACTAGAAACTCTAAATCCAGGGAGAAACTCAGATGAGAAGAGTTGCAGAAGCATCCCATAGAGAAAGGCTCTGAGTGGCATTAAAGTTCATAGGAGTGTATCAGATAGCAACAGTAAGGTTTAGTCTAAGTGGTCACAGACAAAATCATTTCATTTCCATTGGTTGCAACCATGAAGATATCCTAATTTATGTCTAGTGTCTTGCCTATGTGGAAACAATGGTAGAAAAGGGCAGAGATGACAAATACGTATTGCCTGATAGTACAGCTAGGGTTTGTGCTGGGAAAGGTTTGTGATGGCTGGACATATGCCAATTTGATCTGGTTGCCTAGAGGTCTCTCACACACCACAGCAGCATGGAAAACGGTAATCTATGCCACTTTACTGACACAGTGGGAATCAACAAACAATGCTGTGCTTCCAGAGTACATGGGACCAAATCAACCATCTAAGGAGTGGAATTACCATTACAGGCATTTATAATCATGAGTGATGCCAAACACAGGCCAACAGCTGAATTAGCAGTCCTGGATCTTGGCGCCACAAATCTCTGCAGCTCTGCATAATTTCTCTAAACAATTTGGCTCCTTCTGGGAGAACTCCTAACATGATTCCAACACAACCAATTCCAAAGATTACTAAAGAATGGGATATAAAAATATGGCATCATCAGATTTTGATAATTTCTGGGCACAAAATGAGAATGTAGAGGCACAAATATCCACTGAGAGTAGTGTGGTAGGAGGAAATTGCCCCTTGACCTAAATCTCCCCTTCCAGTAATAGGATAAGCTTCTCATTTAGGGGCTTGACCAGGCTGATTTCCCCCCTTGCTCTCTGTTTTCCTTCCTTCCCTTTTAACTGATATTCAGTCACCTTTATCACAGCATGCTCAGTCCTTGTTATGTCATTTTTTAATTATTATAGGGGGATGGATTTATCATTTTAAGATTTTAAAAAACTGCATATCCAAAGAATCCTTCTATAGTCAGAAACCCCTAACTTGTCTGCTGGTGGCCTTTGTCCACTGTTTTTTCTAACAGGCCGTTAACTGTTAACTGGAGCTACCGATACAGGGCCTAGACAATAAGGGAGCGGTGGCGCAGGAAGTAACAGCACCTGCACTGAGAGCCCAGATAAGAAAGACTTCCTATGGGTCTCCCCAGAATTCTGTCCCGCTAAATGCCCTACTGTTGGTAGGATCTACCAGAGGAGCAGTCTGAGGGACTGGTTGCATGCAGAACACATCAATGCGGGGCGCACCGTGCAGCAACAGGGAGCTTCAGAGCAGGCCCATAGCCACGGTGGTGCTTTGGAGTGCCCCACCCCTTTCTTAAAGGCACAGCCCCACAAGACTTTCTCCTGTAAATGCTTCTTTCAGTCATCTCAATCAGAGCTCCAACGTCGTGGTTCCTACATGCTTCCAAGAAGCCCACAGCCAGGGCGTGAGCCAGTGCACACAATCAGCTGACAGGCGTTGAGGTCCTGTTCAGGCAGACAGCTGCTTTTTGCATGAGACTTCCAACAGACAGTGCTCAGACGGTGGCGTGGCACCATTGGTGTGAACGCTGGTGTGAACGCTCTGTCTCCATGTGAAGGTGACCAGCACAATTTTAAATCGGCTGTTTCTCACCTGCATGTTCTTTGTTTGGTGAAAGCGACATGGTGACCCCAATCCAGGACAGAAGACCCTTACACTCAATCACTAGCCCATAGATGTCTATGGGGGATTTTTTTAAAGGTAGAATTAATGAACGGTAGGCTTAAAACAGATCAAAGTGTTGGGTATTACAAGTTGAAAAATGTAAATAAATAAAATAAAAATAAAATAGAAGTAATTACTTATTACTTCACTTCATCTATCAAGGTGAATTACAGAATTAAACCAATGAAAACAAAACAGATGCCCGGGAATAGCACCAAACTTAGAGCACCCCCTGCAAGTTCCCCCAGTGGGTACCCCTCCACTGACACCACTTCAACAGCTGTTCCTGGATGATGATGAAGAAGAAGACTGGATTTATACCCCACCCTTCACTTGGAGTCTCAGAGCAGCTTTCAAACTCCTTTCCCTTCCCCTCCCCACAACGGACACCCTGTGAGGTACGTGGGGCTCAGAGAGCTCTTTCGAGAACTGCCCTTTCAAGGACAGCTTTTGTCAGAACTATGGCTTGCCCAAGGTCATCCAGCAGCTGCAAGTGTAGAAGTGGGGAATCAAACCCGGTTCTCCCAGATTAGAGTCCGCACACTTAACCACTACACCAAACTGGCCTGGACAGGGCATCACTGGCCCCATGTCGGCCAAGAATGGGGGTGCCAAACCTGAGCTTCAGGCACAGTTTCCCCCAGCTCCTTCAGTGGTAGCACCTGCTCTGCCACGATGACTACAGCTGCCAAGGGTGGAGAGACCACAGCTGAGACTGCTGCAGACAGAGATAAACCAGCCAGGGCCTGGGGTGAGTGGGAAAGCCAGCTGGCCAGTCTCTTACCTGTGGCCCCACATCCTGTCACTTCCCAGGGAGAAAGGGCCTGGGGAGAAGGCAGGAGCAGTGCCTGGCGGAACCAGCAACCAGCCACAGGCCGACTTGGTGGCTCTGGGGCCAGAGAAGGCTGAGACGGGGCCAGTGAAGACAGCCCCGAAAGTAGGCAGCCCAGCCACATCCCAGGGATGGGAGAGGGTGTCTGCAGGGCAGGCCCGTGGCAAGCCGGGGTGGTCCCAAAGGGCTAGTACCCTCCTCCAGCTGGTCACCCCACTCTGACAATGGGGAGAGGCCAGAGGTGGAGAGAGGTTGGGTGGCAGCCACAGACAGTGGAGGAAAGGGTGAAAGAAAACCCTTCCCATGGTGCTCTGCTAGGCAATGTGCTCTGCTAGGCATGGCCAATGAGGGGATTGGGGGAACAGCCCAGGAGGCTTGGCTGCTAAACGCCTTAAAAGCAAACTCCAGACAATGGCTGAAAAGGAAGGATGGACACACCTCTGCACTGCATAAGTAGCTACCTGGGCAGTAAAGGAATAAAGAGGAGCAACCCCCTTTACTTCCCATTCTGAGGCTGAGGGAGGCCTGCCTTCAGCACACAGCAAGCTGACCAAGAGGTGGCCAATGGACCCAGGAAAGGAGTGGCGCCACAACAGAATAACAGATACAAAGCTGGATAACAGTGAACCACAAACAGTATACTACATCCATACAACTGGATCGTACAGTTAGAGAACAATGAAATAAAAGATGCATAACACATCCAATAAACAATCCAATATGGAAACAACTGCCTAATTTTTTCTGCAGACAAAACTACATCCTTATTCCCTTAATAGAAATGCCCAGCTAAGCATGTGATTTGGCAATTTCCCCCATATCCCAATTACCCTCTCCAATTTTCTATAAGCAGTTAGAGATGTGAGCAATCCAATTATCTCATTTTTTTCTGGACCCACCCTCATTTAATTTACTCTCAACTGCTCTCAGTGTTCTGCACCTCCTGGAGAACATTCAGTCCTTTTCAAGCCATTCAATATATATATTTTAAGTAACATTTCTCTGCATAACTAGAAAATCTCCTGAGCGTGTGTCAGAGTCCCACAGCAATCAATTCTCCACACTTTCTTTCCAAAGAGTAAAGCTTTATTGGAGACAGGAAAGGTAGGTCATCTGTTATACACATTCAGTGTCAGAACTGATCTTAAGGCAGGAGAGGTGAAAGATATACAGAGTTCAAAAGGGGGCCTCCTGATGGATCCAGGTGAATCAGTGAAGAAAGGCAAGCGTGCCTAAAATAACAGGTGCACATACCAAGTCAGAGAAAATGCCAAGGTCACTAGAGCAGGCTACATGATAAGGCACTGTGAGAGAAGTGAAAGCTAACATTCCAGCAAATTAAGACGGTCAGTAACAGCCTTATTGTTCCCCTCCACCTAGGATGGCAGCATAGCTGACATTGTGCAGTAATTCTGGCTTGGTCTATGAGCAGCCCTATCCAAATATTTCACCGCTCGACTGATATTTATTCCCTTCCCCTCCCCACCGCAATTAATTTCTAGATCTTCAGAATGACAGTAAATGGCAAATTTTTTCAATATTCTCTGGAGTCAAGACACAAGACACAAAAACACAAGAGCGGGACAGCAGAACTGCATTGTCAGCATATAACAAGAGTGAGCTCTCTAGGCCAGTTAGACAGGGAGGGTGACAGGGCGGGCAGGAGGGGTTGCATCAGTGCTTAGTTCTTGTGGCTCTTTCTTACACGCCCAAAGAAATGCTTATCGCCACTTTGGGGTCAGGAAGCAGTTTTTCTCCAGGCCAGTTGGCCAGGGATCCTGGAGGTTTTTTTTTTTTTTTTGTCATCTTCTGAGCATGGAACAGGGGTCACTGGGGGTGTGGGTGGAGGTATTTATGAAATTCCTGCATTGTGCATGGATGCATAGATGACCCTGGAGGTCCCTTCCAAATCTATGGTTCTATAATTCTGTTTTCCAGTGGAAATGGCTCTTTGCCCATTCAATCCCTGCCAACCTGGTTTTTATCTCTGCTGTATGTGTGTGTGTGTGTTTTTGGACACATGGCTACTCTCCAGCAATAGTGCTATAAATTAAGCAAGGATTTGTATGTTTAGGCAATTTACCAGACAGAGGGTTCATTTGCACTGCTAGCCATAATTTCCTCATATTTCTAAGTGCTGGATACAGCAAGTGTGTTTTCTCATATCCAGAAATTAGTTCCTGTATGGCAGGGAGTCATATTGTTCTACATAGTAATTGCTCTGTCCTTTCGAAATAAAGATTTTAGCTGAAATACATAAACCTGCCAAACACAAGTGTTCTGTTCCCGCTATAATTAATTACACAATTAAATATAATGGGAGCTGGACATAGAAACTCCCCACCCTGAAAGATTTACAGACATCATCTATATCAATGGATACAGAAGGGTGAAACTCTGCTTAAAACTGCACTGCAAAAAACCTAATCCTTAAAATTATTCTTTCTCTAAATTAACTATTTTGTGGGAAAATCAAACGCTTTTGTCAATATTGTGGATATGTTTATGATTGCAATCAGTGGGTAAATGAGCTGTTGCAATGCCTTGTTCTCATAAAACATGACTATACAATTTCACTTTTCTGTCCATAGTCAATAATATTTTGCTATCATTGCTAACCAAAATATGCATTTAGACTTTGAACAGCTTTAGTGATAACAGACTACAAAACTGATCCTTAACTAATTGGCAAGGTTATTTTGCCAATTAGTACACTTAAGTGTAAAATTGATGTTGTGCCTGTTAGGAAAGGGTAAATATGCTTTTATAATAACACAAGCTTATCCACTGGAAAAATGCGATTACATTCTTAAATTCTATTCAAGGAAGGGGGGATTAATCTGGGAAAGGAAACTGACAATTTAACAATTTGGCTAAACTGTCAAAGCATCTTGTTTGGTCATTACTGGTTCCCCATTTGGTGGGTTAAACTGCCTTAATTCAGACTTTGGCAGTGATTGGTCAAGAGTTGGAAAAAACTTTGAGCATGCAATTCTGGTTCACTCCAGAAAGGGCCACCTAGGTACAGGAAGTCCATAAATATGTTATCCTGCATGGCAGCTCTGTATCAAGACTTGGAAATCAGGAAGACAGGATCTGACAGACTGTGTCAAGGTTCTCAGTCTTGGAGCCTTTCCGAGGAAAGGAATGTAGATGCTCTTGTTAAGTACAGGATTACACCGCAAAATGATTTACTGTCCCTTTCATAGTATTTTGCCTTAAATCTATATACCTGTTGATTATTCCCAAGTGTGCTTGCAAGGATGTATGTTTAATTGTTAAAGTTTCGTCATACCCATGATCTTTGGATATTTACTGAAGACTACTTGGAAGGAATCTCACCCATGTTTCACCGTACCCTGCTCTGTTTTGCTCCTCAGTGGACTTGGTGCTGATGGACAGTTCCAGTAAGGAAAATATGTGCAGAAACACTTAGAAAGGGGAGGGGAAGAAGCCCACTTGCCTCTTTTGACTCTCACAGAACACACATATGCACATAGATTCTTGCATTCAGAAGAGATGGGAATCAAAAGAATTCATTTTGCTGGTGGACATAGTGGGGGGGAGTCCCTTGTTTTCTGAGGTGGGAGTAGAAAGTAGGGTTGGTTCTCAGCCAACTCAGTGCAAGGCTGGCCACAATGCAGTGGGCTAAAGCAGAGTGGCTGAGTGTGCTTGAGAGCCAAGGAAGGTTTGCAACAGGGCCTATGAGGCACTCCATTACCAAGAAAGAGAAGGAGACACACAGAATGTAATTGATCGGAGTTTCTCACCAGCATGAGAATGACTGTGTTAAATGTGAAGCAATGAAGAAGGGCTGAGAAAGAGCCTGTGAGAATATTCCTTCCTGCATACTATACAATATACACAGGGAGAAAAATAAAAAAAATTAAAAACAGAGTCCAAGACTGATCTCTATATATCCTAGAGGACTTATACCAGTGGTTTTCAAATTGTGTTTTGGGGGATCTGAGGTTTCTTCACCTTACTTGAGGTTCCAGACTGAGGTGGATGGGCCTTCCTGAAAGACTTACCCACCATGACAGTCTGCAAGGAATGGCTTTAGGAGGGTATTGCACAATATCTAGGGATGCACTCTCACTGCATTGGACCTGGTCAGCCCGCTGTGAGGACTTCATTCAGCAGCTACATCACAACCTGGAATCTTCTACAGTGTCCAAGTGATCCATGGCAAATAGGCAATGATTTCTGAGGTGACAATTTGATCTCAAAAAGCTTTTCTGCAGCTAAAAAGTTTGAAAGCTGATGTGATACACAGCTGTATCAGAAAGTTCAAAATAACTGTCAGTTATTAGTTCTTTGTGATCAGAACTATTTCTGTTTTATACATTGAACAACAGGTCATGGATCGGATGTGATTTATTTGCAGGAAGCCCATCTCAGCATGATGTAGATAATCTACAACAATAAATCAGCGTGACAGTAACTCTGCTCTAACTACCATCCTAAACAGATGCATGTGTCCAAGATGGGACCTTCTCCTGGACACCGTGCCACCTCCAGGCTCACCCAGGCCTCCACAGGCAAACAGGCCACTGCTCCAAAATTTGGGTTGATTTTTGCTCCAGTGGCCCACCCAGCTCCTTATGGGCTGCTGCCACCTGACTGGATGAAGTGCAGTACCACCACATCACTGAGTGGCCCCTTTAAGAGGCTGTTGCCAGCCAAGCCTGGCCAGCCAGGACATCAGGCAAAAGAGAGAGAGGTGTGGGAGGGCTGCATGGGCTATTAGGCTTGCACATGATTAAACATGGGCCCATATAAGGAGCCAAAAGCAGGTCATGAGAAGGCTCTAGGCTCTTTTCAGGCTCTGGAGGTGAGGCTTGGAAAGTGAAGAACCCCCCCCTCCCCGCATCTCAGATCTCTTGCTGGCCCCAAAGGACTGACCAAGACCATGGAGGCAGAGCCAGAGTACAAGGCATATGCCAGCTCCTTGATCCCCATAACATGATACAGTGATATTCTGTTCATTACGATGGAAGCCAGAATCTAGCACAAAGATACCTGTGTGCTTATGCTAAGTATTCTCTGTGTGTGTGTGCGTGTGCATCTGTGTCTGCTGTTGGGGCAGAGGAGTATCTCCTCCTATCCCTTCTTGTGCAACCACCCACCGAACATGAGGAATAATTTCATACAGCTTACATCTAGTTAAGAAAGCCAAGAGCCTGTGACATCCAATTGACAAAATATGCGTCAAAATGATGTAGGCTTGTTTTCATGAATTGGAAAGCTGGGAGGGTGCTACATCTTTCGAAGGCCATATGTTATGAATGGAAAAGATGATCTCAGCCTCATTGAGGTGATGTTTGCATGAATGATTCACTTCCACATGAGTCTGCCCAAGCCAGAAAGGCTTGAGCCTTTGCAGGGCACTAATTAAAACATAAGTAAATTGCCTGACGCTCCTACTGTACTGTAGCACTGCGACCAGATGCGGGGAAGGTCTATAGTAATAAATTATACTCTTAACCAAATTAATTGAAAGAGGAATCATTATTAAGCAATAGGTGGGTACAATGAAAGACACTTGTTTGTCTCACACAAGAACTTTAACATGAATGCGGTTTGAATTATTAAGGCCAAATACCAAGGTGATCTTGACTTACTAAGATTAGGCCAAATCAGGGGTCCCCAAGCTTGTGCCTGTGGATGCCCATGACACCTTTTCTCGCACCTGCCATGTACCTGGTGAGGATTTTGTCCAGCAAGGCTTCTGATTGGCTACTGGAAATTTGATTGTTGTGTGGATTTTTAAAAATGTTTCAGCTGCCACCACACCAGAAAGAAATTCACTGTGTGACTGAAGGTAAGCTGCAGCAGCCATTTTGTGGCTGGCTCTGCCTACTATGGCAGCCATTTTGTGACTGTGCCCACCATGCTGTGTCAGAACTCCAAAGATTCCCGCAGGCTCAAAAAAGTTGAGGGCCCCTAGACTGCAGTTTGGAAGGCTCTAGACCACCAAGCATAAGCTTCCTGATTCAGGCTCTGGCCCTCTTCCTTGACCCCTAGGGGGACTGGAGGCCAATGGTGGGCTCCTGACCAATGTTCCCTCTAATCTGTGGAGTCTTGAGAGCAAAAATTCTACTTTGTGAGCTACTGGCATTACAGCTGTGAGTGAGTGATTTGGCTACTGCATAAATTAGTCTGCTCTGGAGCCATCCTTCCTGAGCTAACACAAACATCTGTGAGCTGGAGGCTAAAAAACTGTGAGCTAGCTCACACTAACTCAGCTTAGAGGGAACACTGCTCCTGACTCCTCTGTATCTCTGGTTCTCAAATGGGAGTTGGCTGCAGCAGAGAGAGCAGGAAGTAGGGTTCCCAAGTACCTACTTATGATCCGGCGGGGGACACATGCTTCCCTGCCGGAAGATTCTTGCTTGGAACACAGGCGCTGCAATATTCCGTTGCCCAGACATGACATAGGCACGTAGCTGGGCGACGCTCTGGTAATGGGACTGGAAACTCGATGGTACCTTCAAAAGAGATGAGAATGATTTAAGGGGAAGGGGTTCACCTTCCAGCTTCTAAAGTTCTCCTCTAAACAATGTATACCAACTGCAGGGCAGGTGCCAGCATTCTTAGAAGACAGGTAGTGAATGGGACCAGATCAGGGTCCCCAACACCTTTGCTGGTGCCTGCCCAACTATTTTTAGAAAGTGATTGTGGCTAGGTGGGGCTCTCACCCAGCCAGCTTTTCTGATTAGTATTTCCAGGTCTGAGTTGGAAATACCTGGAGACTTCACGGTGGATCCAGGAGAGGGTGGGGTTTGGGGAGGGGAGGGGAGGGGGCTCAGCAGGATACAATGCCACAGAGTCCACCCTTCAAAGCAGCCATTTTCTCCAGGTGAGCTGATCTCTGTTGCCTGGAGATCCATTGTAACCCCAGGAGATCTCCAGCCATCACCTGGAGGCTGGTAACCCTATTTCTGATTGATTGGTCAGTGGAGATATCGTCTTGTCTACCTGTTCACCTGTTGAAGGGCATGTCCTCTTTTTTCAGTGTCCATTTCTTTTAGTTTGGTGTAGTGGTTAAGTGTGCGGACTCTAATCTGGGAGAACCGGGTTTGATTCCCTACTCCTCCACTTGCACCTGCTGATGTGACCTTGGGTCAGTCACAAGCTCTGGCACAGCTGTCCTTGAAAAAGAGCAGTTTGTGTCAGAGTTCTCTCAGCCCCACCCACCTCACAGGGTGTCTGTTGTGGGGAGGGGAAGGGAAAGGAGTTTGTAAGGGGTAAGGGAGTTTGGGGGTGGGGTTCCCCCCGGGGCCTGATCCGCCGGCAGTGGGGAACGGGCCTCTGGGGCGGAGGTTTCCCCACCCCCCAGGGGGACTTGGCAAGCCTACTGGAGGAAGAAATATCACCAGGTGCATTTTGCTCATGTTGCTAATATTGACATGTTTTGTCCTCTTGCAGTTAGGAGCTTCCTAATTATATTCATTCTGATTCCCAGATTTCCTCAGCGTGATCTTCATGTTGTCACTAAATAGTAGCTGTTTCACCAATTGGTAGCCCTTTCCTCACTCTTTTTGTAGTGCTTCAGTGGCCTCTTGCTTTTCATTTGAAAACTCTGATTGCATTATACACCACAATCATGCCTGACTGAAATCCTGAAAACAAATAAGAACCAGTCAAAAGGCCTGGGATTTAAAACACACACACACACTGTACATGCTTCCTGCAAAGGGAATATATTACTGTAGAATGTAGAGAAGCAGAGTACAAGGAAGAATAGCCCATAGTAAGAAATACGTCCCTTCATATATATCCATTAAGACTGCTATTAAACCCCATTTATAGAACCTCCTGCTTGCGCAGAGAGGTTTGCTTATTTCTCTCTTTCTGGCCTTTAGAAAGCAGCTGAAGACAATTTTCTCTCATAAAGCATTTAACAGATGTACTTTTCAAGTTGCTCCTTTCAAACTGTTGGTTTTAATCATGTCATAGAAGATGTCTATATTTGTCCAATGGCTTGTTTCTTAACGGCTTGTTTTTATACTGTTAGATCATTTTAATTGTGACCTGCTTCAAGCAGGTCTTTAAAATATCCTAAATAAGTATATATAAATATTGAAGATACTTTGCAATTCTGAGAGTTAATAGCCAGAGCCAGATCACTACTCTGCCATTGAGGCTCATTGGGTGACCTTGGGCCAGTTGCGCTCTCTCGGCTTAACCTATCTCACAAAGTTATTGTTGTTGCAGGAATATAATAAAGAAGGAGGGAACAATGTTGTAAGCTGCTTTGGGTCCCCAAATCTAAACAAATAAAATAAAAAGAAAACAATGATCTTTGCTAATGAGCAACATTGACATGAAAGGAATGAACCAATAAAATGTTCAAATGCTTCCCATCCAAAAGAGATATATTGAGGCGAATTTGCTGCTGGATTTGCCGCAGGTGAATTTTCCGGGCGCAATCACACCGCAACATCTGGTGGGCATAGTGCACCCGTGGCCAACCCATAGCATGCCACCGAAAATGCGCAGTTTAAAAGTACCTGATCAAAAGTACTGGCAAACGGTTTGCCACAGGCTGCCGACAGACTTCGTCCATGTGATCACGCCGGCATGGCTTTTCCCTCCGGCTGTCTTCGCTGAAGCGCACACGCCGAGGGACAGAACTGTGGTTTGCCGCCAACGCATCTGATCGCGTTGTCACAGGTCTAATTGCGCCGCCGCAAATAGCCATGCCCCCCCCGCGTTTTCCAGCACGTGTGACTGGGGCCTGAAAATTAGCACATCCCCACCCATCAGTTAACCTACCTTTACCAAACCCTGTCTTCAGCTTTACCAACCCCTTCCTTCACTCCCCCTGGCAGCCTCTACCCAGGAAAACTATGGCCAAGTTGTGCAGTGCTGGGCTCTGGGCCCAGTTGCATGGGGGGAAATTTCAAGGACTAGCAGGGGGCACCTCACTTTCCCCTGTAAAGCCCTCCCACACTGTTTCCTCTTTCCCACCTCCTGGTAGCTCCCATATTTTCATCTTTCCCTGGGTGTTAAAGTGGTATTTGAATTGAGAAAGAATGACACTTGATTGGCATGCATTGTCTAATAGCTATATTCCCTTCTGTATATTTACAAGGACTATCAATGTCTTGGACTGCAGAAGGCATTGAGAACATCCTGCACACCTTAATAGAAAGAAATCAGGCTATGCTTTAGGGAATAGCTGCTTTAACAAAAACTCCAGAACTGAATCTATATATCTAATAGCCAAGTCGCCCCCTGGTGTGCGGATAGATAAATCCGCGCACCGGGGGCACCTGGGGGGAGGAGGAGTTTTGTGCACACATGGGGTGGTCCCCAGGTGTGCACAAAAATCTGAAAAGTTAAAAAAAGAAATGGGGGGATACTTAAATCCCCCCAAAACTGACAGAGCGTTCCCTGCACATGCGCAGGGAACGCTCTGCAGCCGGCCTCGCTGTTGCCGCCGCCTCGAAGCCAGCTGGCCGGACCCGTGAGAGGAAGGGAAGGCGCGAGGCCCGGCTGGCTGCAAGCCGTTGGCCCTCACTTGGGGGGGGAGGCAGCCGTCCTCGCCGCCAGCCTCGCTTGGGGGGCAGAAGCAGCCGTCCTCGCCGCCGCCGCCTCGGAGCCAGCTGGCCGGGTGCAAGGGCGGCCGCGAGGCTCAGGTGGCTGCAAGCCACTGGCCCTCGCTTGGGGGGGAAGCAGCCGGCATCGCCGCCAGCCTCGCTTGAGGGGGAAAGCAGCCGGCCTTGCCGCCTTGGAGCCAGCCGGCTGGGTGGGATGGCGGCCGCGAGGCCCGGTGGCAACAAGCCGCGCAGGCCTCGCTATGGAGCCGGGGGAAAGGAACTGATGGTTCGTGGGGGGGGAGGCAGGGGGGAAGATCCAGGGGGGGGGTGGGACAGGGCGGAACCGGCAGGATGGGGGGGGAAGTTTACCTGCTACTGCTGGTTCCTCCTCCGGCAGCTCAGTTTGGAGCTCCCCCCCCCACGGGTTTCGCGGGTCTTCTTTCTTGTTTTTATTCTAATATTGTTGCTATTCTAAATTAACATCTGGGGCTGTCAAGAAAGGAGAAATCCACTATTTGCATTTCCCTATAACTGTGATTATTAGTTAATCCACATTTACAAATAGGTCTCATTTTGATTTAAAAATCGTTCTTCACAGCCTCAGTTGGTTGTCTAAGCAGTTACCGAATTTTTAATATATATAAACTGTGAACAATAACACATGTACATTTCTAAGGTATACATTTTTTAAATGCATGCTGAATTGTATTTACTGCCACATGAAATCACCTGTGAATCTTGAAAGAGCATTATCAAAATCAAATCAAATTTATTATTACAGTTCGTGACCAGCACAAGATCAGTTACAGAGCATTATGAAGTCTTGGAAATTATGTGTACATAGGTATCAATAGATCCAGGTGGGTAGCCGTGTTGGTCTGAAGCAGCGGAACAAAGTTTGAGTCCAGTGGGGGCACCTTTAAGACCAACAAAGTTTTAGCCAAGGTTGAGCTGTCATGAGGAGAATAGGAGAAAACCCAAGAAACTCTAATAGATCGTCCACACATTTCCCCCCATATTAAATGAACCTTCCTTCAGAAAATGTATAAGATCCTCCCTATTACGATATATTGGGCATTGAAAAAAGGGCTTTCAGTCATAACTTGAAGGCTCCTATCCAGGCTCTGGACCCCCAATAAAGGTAAAGGTAAAGGTTCCCTTGCTCGAAAGCCAGTCGAATCCGTCTCTAGGGTTGCGGTGCTCATCTCTGTTTCAAAGCCGAAGAGCCAGCGCTGTCCGAAGACATTTCCGTGGTCATGTGGCCAGCATGACTAAACACCAAGGCACACGGAATGCTGTTACCTTCCCACCGAAGTGGTACCTATTTATCAACTTGCAATGTCTTGCTTTCGAACTGCTAGGTTGGCAGGGATACTGCTGAACAAACTCCTACTGGAGTGCCTCTGCAGGGACAGAGCTGCAGCTTTTGGACTCTGCCTGGAGTTTTCCTGTTGTTCTGGCAATTCACACTCCTGTAAGCAACCTTTCTCGAAACAAAGGCTTTCGTCTTCCTCCTATTCATTTGAATGGGGTTTATACAAACAAACACCCCCCCCCCCCAGTATTTTGTCACCTTAAAGACTGACAGATTTATTAAAATATAAACTGTTGCATCATGCAAATATTCATTCCTCACACATCTGACAAAGAGGGCTCTAGTCCATGCAAGTTAATTTTTTTAATAAATCGGTTAGTCTTCAAGGTACCATGAGACTCTACTTTGTTTTTACAGCAACATTCTAACCCCCATTAGTATTTGCAACACATGGAGGCTTACAGGAAAACATCCGAATAGAGGCTATGGAGATGCTTTGTACCTCTGATATGTAGTTAACACCAATGTTCCCTCTATTTATTTCCCCCCTACAGAGTGGAGCAGTTCACAGCCTGCTGTAATCTTAAAATGGGCAATGGGCAGTGCGAGACCCTGTGTGGCTCCAGATTGCTGCGGAGCGGGGCTTCCTGTGTTAATGAGCAGCTGCTCAAGTGCACAGTTTAGAGGGAACACTGGTTACCAACTAGCACAATGGAGATTATTTTTAGAAGCATATAATGAGGAATTATGTGGTTTTGAATTCAGCACTGATACCGCTCCTGACAGTGCAATCACAAGCCCTGTTATTGCAACAGAAGTTGCATTGGCCTGCAGTGTAGGCTGCATGGCTCTTTTGCACCTCTGCCATGCCCTTATGTGTAATGAAGATTATGTAGATTAGTTTCACATTCAATGCAAAAAATTATGTGTAGATTTGCAATAATCCAGACACTGATGCAGTGTGGGAATTCTTATGGAGTATTACAGATAACTACATACTGAGTGTTCCTCTGAGCGAGACTGAAAGCTTTTCACAGCTCTATGATGGGGTTTTTTGCTCTTGCAATAGACATTTTTCAGTACGCCAGAGGCGCCAGCAGTAATTGGCCTTATACTTGCCAAATCAAGAATGAAAAAGAGCACCACCTATCATTGCAGCTTTAATATCTTCAGTCAACCTGGCCAAATGAATCTGCTAGTTATAAATTACCTTATGGAACCATTTGAGTGATTATGCAGCAGCTAGATTTTCATTTATTGCTGGGTCCAAACCAAACAGAGCCCTCTGGTCTGCAAATTTCATGGTGGGTATCATTAAACTGCCTTTATCAGCTCTAATGATCTGACAAAATATAATGATGGTTTCTCTGGCAAAAGCATTCTGCATTTCAGTCTTGTAGGTGACTATTTTTGATCCTGTACCTTGGTGTGAAATATAGAACATCCGGCATTTGTAATTGTCTTGCACAGAGAATGACAAATGGCTTCAACTCCCAGTGGAAAATGGTGAAGCACATGCTTAGTTCCCATTGAAATCAGTGGGACTTGCCCTGACCTGGGTAGCCCAGGCAATCCCGATCTCGTCAGATCTCAGAAGCTAAGCAGGGTCGACTCTGGCAAGTACTTGGATAGGAGACCTCCTTGAAATACCAGCGGTCAGGAGGATGGGGGCAGGCTTTATTTAGTCACCTCTCTGAATATATAAAGACAGAAATAATACAACAACAACCAGGGCCTCATTTGCACAGTGTCAGCAGCATCCTCTGGCACCAGAAGACCTACTTAGCACAAAGAGGTGGGATTATGAGGTAACATGAACCTCCAAAAAGAATCTGACCTAAATACCACTCCAGTGCCAGGCAGAGGTCAATGAAAGTCCTTCCCTCGCAGGGAATTGGTAGTGTTCTGATTGGTCGCTGTTGTGGAGCGGCCAATAGCAAGTTGGCTTGGAGGAGCCTTCCTCTGACTTGAGCTTATCATGGAGAGTCAATGCGGCGATTCATGTGAGTCTTTTTGAATACACCACACCTTTGATATTCCCAAATATTTCCCAAAACATTCAGGGCCTGATTACTGGTATTCCAAGAATCGCAAATACCATTCTGGATATCTGCATGTATATTTGGACTGGAAATAACTGAATGCACATCCCTAAGTAGAATAGCCAGTGTGCAACTGAACCAAAAGTCCTCAAGTAGGTTAGTTATGCACCACTGTACAGCTGATATAAAACTGAGGAAAAGATTTATTCTGGCATGGATATAGCTCAAGGACAAAATGTGAGAATTTGCAAAGACATAATGAATGGGAGACTTTGAACCATTCTATATTAGTGCCATTTTTACAAAGCCATCTTGGCATTTTAATTATTTTAGTACCTTTAATGTGTTTTTGTTGAATTGTTGCTTAAATGGTTATATTTGTGTGTGTGTGGTTTGATGTAGTGGTTAAGTGTGCGGACTCTAATCTGGGAGAACCGGGTTTGATTCCCCACTCTTCCACTTGCACCTGCTGATGTGACCTTGGGTCAGTCACAAGCTCTGGCACAGCTGTCCTTGAAAAAGAGCAGTTTGTGTCAGAGTTCTCTCAGCCCCACCCACCTCACAGGGTGTCTGTTGTGGGGAGGGGAAGGGAAAGGAGTTTGTAAGCCGCTCTGAGACTCCAAGTGAAGGGCGGGGTATAAATCCAATCTCTCCTCTCTCTCTCTCCTCTCCTCTCCTCCTCTGTGTGTGTGTGTACATATGTTAAAGCTGGTTTTAATGTTTTGGGTTGTTTGCCACCTTGAGGGCCCATAGTTGGTTGGAAAAGCAGCAGAAATCTGGAAATCTGATTGGAAATCTGATTGGCTGTACAGATTTTTAAAATAGCCATCACCACAGCGCAAGGATCTTCACTAAGTATGAGGTAAAGTGCAGCAGCCATTTTGTGGCTGACTCCACTTCCTGCAGTTATTTTGTGGCTGTGCCCACCATGTTATGTCAGAATTTTATAGGCTCAAAAAGGTTGGGGACCCCTGTTGTACAGCAAGTTCCCCCCCCCCCAGTATGTGCAGTTTACAGCCCTCATTGCATCAGTGTTCAGCTCTGCCTGTCATGTGCTTACATTACAGAGATGATTGTGGGAGTAGGGCTGCCATGTCCGGGTTGGAAAAGGCCTGGAGACTTTGGGAGTGGATCCGGGAGAGGGCGGGGTTTCGAGAGGGGAGGGGCCTCAGCATGGTACAATGCCATAGAGTCCAACATTGAAAACAGCCATTTCTCCAGGGGAGCTGATCTCTGTCAGCAGGACAGCAGTTGTAAAAGCAGGAGATCTCCAGGCCCCACCTGGAGGCTGGCAACCTTAGGAGCAATACTGAGTGGCATATTCTGGATCTGTGTGATTAAAGGTTGTTATCTACTGGGCACGACATCAACGGACCCAGCTGGAATGCACAGAACAATAGGTTGTTAGGATCCGGGGAGGAACCTATTGACCAGGAGTACCTTTGTAAATAACCTGTGTGTGGTGTTGGTCACGGATTTAAGCAGGGCTTCGGTCCTGCTAGGGTTGTCTTTTGTTTGAGTTGAAATCACAATAAAGCATGAGCTGATCACAATTGCATGTCGAACCCAGTATTTTTCAAAGGTCCTCCTGTGTCACATTGTCTCTTTTATGCCAGATTGCCCCTCCTCAGCCCTGCCCTAGCAACGATCACAACTTGTACATATGTCCACAAGTTCTAAGTAGTACCCCCAGGGGTCATTTCCTGCAAGAGCGCACAGGAGCAGAGCTCCGGCAGTAAAGAGCTCAGGGGGGTGGGCACATGCAACAAGCCCACTGGTGGATGGCTGGTGGACCTCCTGATGGGACCTGGTATTTTTAGCCACTGTGTGACAGAGTGTTTGACTAGATGGGCCCTTGGCCTGATCCAACATTGGCGTCTCTTATGTTCTTATGTTCTTAAGCCCCACCCCCTGCTCCCAGCAGCCCTCAGTCAGAGCAAGAAGCAGCCAGGTAAGTTGCAGAGCTCCCCCCGCCCCCCCGGTCCAAAACAGTCCAGTGGCACATTTAAGATCAAGTTTTATTCAGGTACAAGCTCTCCCTCCTCTGCAAGGACAGATCTGCACGTTCCCTCCCCCCAATAGCTAGCAATCCAAAACAGTCCAGTGGAGCCTGAGCGGTGGGTGTTGCCTTCTGACACACTTCCGGTGATGTCAGGGGGTGTGGCATATGCAAATAAATTATGCTAATGAGCTCCTGCACCTCTTTCTACGAAATGACCCCTGAGTACCCCTGTTTACTAGCTGGAGATCATAGTGGTGGTTGTGAAAATAACACCATTGCTCTGGGGCACTGACCACTGACTGAAAGTTGCAGGCTTTCAGAGAGGAGAGGAGGTTGACTTCAAATTTTCACACAGAAGGAAAAGAGGTTGTTTACCCCCCCCACCTGTTTATCCAGTCAAAATCATCCCAGTTTTGTCCCCTAAATACCTACTCATCGGATGTTCTAATATTTTCACCATTAGACAGAAAAGTGAACTAGGGCCGAGAACACTCAGGTTCAAATCCTTCAGTCATGAAGTTCACTGAATGATTTGGGGCCAATCATGTTCTCAGACTCAGAGGGTTGTTGTGAGGATAAAATAAGAGAACTATGTTTATCACCCTGTATTTCTGGGGGAAAGGTGGGATTAAAATGTAATTATTAGCACCATGAGTGGTAATAGTAATAGCTAGTAACAGTAACAGCAGGGGTTGATTTTGATTGGAAAAAATGGACCACAGGAAACAAATTGAGCCTCCCTCTTCCTGCTGCTCCTTTGATTAGATTTATTTACATTTCACTTAAATAAAACCATTGTAATTCTGTACTGCAATTTTTAAATTTATTTAGAAAATGTATAGGATGCCACTCCAGAGACCTGCTCAAGGCAGCTTACAACTAAGATAATAAAACAAAACAATTAAAACACAACAATTAAAACCAAAGCCATAAAACAAGCCAACACCATTAAGCAAGATCAAGATGGGTAGCTGTGTCAGTTTGTCTGTAGCAGTAGAAAAGAGCAAGCACCTTAAAGACTAGCAAAATATGTGGCAGGGCCTGAGCTTTCGTGAGTCACTGCTCACTTCTTCAGATACAGCTAGAATGGGAGTCCTATTGAAAGAGTGATTTCAGATGCCAAATGACATTAGCAGGCAAATGACAATAGCAAGCGAATAACAATAGCAGGTGTGATTGGATTTAGATGAGATATGCAGAGGGGTAATAGGCGTGGAGAAATCAGCATTGGTAATGAGACAGGAAACCTAGGTCTTGATTCAATCCAGGTGGATGCATTGTCTTGAGCTTCATTATCAATTGCAATTCAGCAGTCTCTGTTTCTAATCTCACTTTGAAATTCCTTTGTAAGAGAACTGCTACTTTTAGGTCAGCAACTGAATATCCTGGAAGGTTAAATTGTTCTCCCACTAGTTTTTTAATGTTGTGGTTCCTAATGTCAGACTTATGTCCACTAATTCTTTGTTGAAAGGACTTGCCTGTTTGTCCAAAGATTATTTTGGGTGCAGCCTGGCTCAAGTGTCCAGCTGTGTGATTGTCCTGGGGGCACCCCAGTTTGGAAGGGCTGGTGCAAGAACTGGGCTTTGGACCAGGAAACAGCATATGTCCTTGAAAAGTACTGGGTTCGCCACATGGAGGACTCGGACGATGACATGTGTTTGCACACGTTTATTGTACTTAACATCAGACTACTAAAACGGCCCTGCAAGGCCAACTATATACACACCCACCCAGCACACCCCTAGTCCCATTGGAGGGTTTGAATTTCCCGCCAACGTGGCTATTGGTTGGTGCTGGGGGAACTAGAATCCAATGTTCCTATTGTTCAGGGGAGCTAAGCTTACCCCATCCCTGTTCTTCTTTTTGCTCTGAACATATGCATAGAAACATTTCTTGTTATTTGTAGCATCCTTTGCAAGCCTCAGCTCCATCTGCGCTTTAGCCTTTTTGACACCATCCCTACAGATTCGAGTCTGCTTCTTATACTCACCCTCAGTAATTTGTCCCTCCTTCCATTTCCTGTACATTCCCCTTTTTAGTCTCAGCTCTTCAGAGAGTTCCTTGTTCATCCACCTCAGCTTCATTACCCGTCTCCCACCTTTCTTTCTCACCGGGACAGTTTGCGATTGTGCCTTAAGCATTTCATTTTTCAGCATCTCCCATCCTTCCTGTGCAGATTTTCCTCAGCATTTCCAGCCATGGTATCCTACCTAATATTCCTCTAAGTTTTTTGAAATCAGCTTTCCTGAAGTCCAGGATACAAAGCCTACTATGTCCTGGTTTCACATCCTTCTCTATGTCAAATTCCAAGCTGACATGGTCACTATTCCCCAAGGATTCCACAACATTCACTTTATCAACCAGTTATTCTCTGTTAGTCAGGATTAAATCTAGGAAAGCAGATCCTCTGGTTCCCACCTCCACCTTCTGAGAGATGAAGCTGTCCGCAAGACTATTCAAGAATCTGCGGGATACCAATGGATACTACCTGAAGGCTTGATGTTCAACTACAAAGGCAAAAAAGAAAAGATTGACTCTTTTACCAAAGCGAAGCAGTTTTTGGAACGACATAAGGAACCCAATAAGGATACAAAGAGCCCAGAGGAAGAAGAAGAAGGAGAACTGGACAGTTCGCATGGCTTGGAAAGCCACGAAACATCCGCAGATGGCAGCTCAGAAGTAAAATCTGAATCAGAATTGGGAGTGGCAGTACCCAAACCACCCCGGGATGATAAAAGCAAGAAGAGAGGAAGGAAAGGCTTAAACTTTAGAAGAAATGTTAATATTATACTACATAATCTTGCATTGTCAATAATTTTGCATTTTTGCATATCAAAATAATAGAATTTTTATTCTTAACCTGAATAAGAGAAAAGCTTTGACTTAAGATAATAATTATTATCATATATGGTTGTCATATAGCTTAATTTTAGTTAGTGTGTAGTTTTGTAGGATTTATGTAGAAAATAAAATAAAATATATATATTAAAAAAGAATCTGCGGAATGCCCCATGTCTAGCAGAGTTAGATTTCCAGCAAATATCTGGATAGTTGAAATCTCCCATAACCCGTACATCCTGTCTCTGTGAAAGTTTAGCAAGCTGTTGTACAAATGGTTATACTTAACAGAAAAGAGCATGCTGCTTCTAGTGCAAAGTTAACCTCATATGCCTGGAAACAAATCCCTTGATTCCAATGCAATTTCTAAATTAATAAGTATGCCAAATACTGTCTGAAGCCATTCATTTAAAAAAATGAAACAAAAAAGTGATGTCCACTTCCCCAGTGATGGTGATGGTGCCTATTCTTTGGATCACTCTTCTGCTTCTTCCCTTGATGATCAAGAAGTTCCCAGTTTTCCAAGCTATAGGTCTTGAATTTGTTACATGCAGGAAACGTAACTGGTGTTGCAGCAAAGAAACAACCCACCCCTAGACCTGCCTGGTCTTATTCTATGACTCACTATTATCTACTGGTCTACAGAGGGACCCGTTTCCCCCCCAATTTTCTTCCTTGTTTTCCTTGTTTAATGAAATGTTGGAGGATATCAGATTTCTGCCCATCTGGGCCCAAACATGGAAAGCATTGTTGGATGTCTTAAGTGTGCCATGGAAAGGGGATGAATGTGTTCTACCATGGAAATTAAATCACAACAAGGTAAGGATGTGAATTAGGGTTGCCAGCCTCCAGGTGGGGCCTGGGGAGCTCCCACTTTGACAACTGATCTCCACCTGAAAGAGATCAGCCCCCTGGAGAAAATGGCTGCTTTGAAGGGTGGACTCTGTGGCACTGTACCATGCTGAGACCCTTCCCCTCCCCTCCCCAAACCCCACCCTCTCCTGTATCCACCCCCAAAGTCCCCAGGTATTTTCCAACCTGGACCTGGCAACCCTAATGTGAACAGGGTTTCCCAGCTGTTAAACTAGTCCCTGTAGCTGTCCCTTTAAACATCTGCTTGATCTGCAGAAATTATCAGACAATTTTATTTAACTCAATGCCATAAAAAGCTTCGGCTGCCCATTTCTGCATATTAAATGTCTATGAAAGTGACAGGACATTTTTTTTCCTGGCTGGTTGGCAATTTACATTCTAGGGTTTAGATATGCTCTCCCCCCCCATCCCCTGGAACAGAAGGATATTTGGGATAAAGGAGGATTTATTAATTGTTTATTTCACTTGTAGTCTGTTCTTCCTCTGAGGAGATGAGAACAGTTTATACGTGGTTCCTAAGCAGCCTCCCATCCAGGCTGTTCATATGGTCATACCTGTTTAGCTTCATCAGGGTTAGACCAAGCATCCACCTCCTTTCTGCAGATTGATCTTTCTGCCACATGTTGTTAATGACTGCATTGGTTTTCTATGTGAGAGAAGTTTAAGAAGTGGGGAGGGAAAGGAAAACTTCTGCCATTTTAAATTGCAAAGCTGTATCCACATACAACACCTCCTAGAACTAACACCAAAAAATGATGTCCTCATCATCATAGGGGACTGGAATGCTAAAGTAGGAAATCAAAAGGTAACCGGAATAACAGACAAGTTTGGCCTTGGAAAGCAAAAATGAAGCAGGGCAAAGGTTAACAGAGACTGCTGTCACACGGAGCATTAGCCACGCTACAGAGGATAGGCGGATTTTCCGGGTGCGATCACAGCGCCACATCTGGGAAGCGTAGAGCTCCCGTGGCAAACCCGAGGCTTCCCGCTGAAGATGCAGGGTACTAGTTTCCGGAAATCGTGGGGCAAGGGCGGGCACCTGATCGCGTTTCCAGTGGTAGGTCCTGGCATCCGGCGCCCGCCCATGTCCCGTCGCTAAAAGGTTTTTTCCCCCAAGTGTCCACGGGATGCACACAAGCACCCAACGGCTCATGCGCACACTTCATTTAAAAACAAACAACACAGCCCCCTCCTCTTTCCGTACCCCCCACTCCTGGCTCCGCCTGCTCGAGAGGAACTCTCAGCACCGGGCGGCAGAGGGGGAGGTGCAGGGGGGGGGCAGGAGGGTGGCCCGGCTGGAGCTCCTCCTGGAGGGGACGGACGGATGACACAGTTTCCATTCCTCTGCAGCCCTGGAAAGGGTTAAACCCACAGAGCCTTTTGCTAGAGAGGGCCCTTCTTCTGAAGAGGGTGAGGTTTGAGGAGGGGTGGGACCTCAGACAGGTACACTGCCATAGACTCCACCCTCCAAACCAGTCAGTCTCACATAGGGAACCATTGTTGCCAATCTCCAGGTGAGGGCTGGAGAGCACTCAGTATTACAACTGCTCTGCAGAAGGGAGGGCAGAAGTCAGCTGAAGTCAAAGGGGCAGATAATGGTAGGTTGGTGGCTAGCTGGGAAGGAGATGGGGTTGCCAACTACATGCTGACAAATTCCTGGGGATTTGAGGGGTGGAGCCTGGAGAGGGTGGGGTTTGCAGAGGGGTGGGACCTCAGACAGGTAGAATGCCATAGACTCCACCCTCCAAACCAGCCATTTTGTCCTGGGTAACAATTGCTGCCAATCTCCAGGTGAGGGCTACAGATCACTCACAATTACAACTGCTCTTCAGGTAGCAGAGATCAGTTCCTCTGGAGAAAACAGTGGACTCTGTCATTATACCCTGCTGAGGTCACCACAGCAAATTGACACTGTTTGCCCAAAGCCAGAGCACTCCCCCAGAGCCTCTTTCTAGGTCCCGTTGTATTGCTTTCACAACGGGCTTTACTCCTAGTACTGAATATAAAGAGGCAGTATATGACATTTAGGATAGGTGCTGATTACTTCAGAAAAAAGTTTAGAAGCCTAGTGCCTCAGAAAGAGAAGTCATTTAAGTCTTTTAGTGCTAAACTGACTATTTTGATAATACGCTTCTTGTACAAATAAAGTTTTATTTTGTTTTATGAAAACCTAGAGTTATATGCTATTACAATACAACAGTCTCATCTTCAGGACCACATAGTCCCATGAAGGAGCCTTAGAGCTTGGGCATAGTACCTTGGGAAATATTAATAGGATTGGAATTAAATTCCTGGTGTCAGCGTTACATATCAAGAGAGAGAGAGAAATAAGAAAGTTAAACACACCATAAGTAGTGACAGACTTCACATTCCTGGGATCCCAGATCACCGCAGACTGTGACAGCAGCCATGAAATTAAAAGACGCCTACTCCTTGGGAGGAAAGCGATGGCGAACCTAAACAGCATGATAAAAAGTAGAGACATCACCCTGCCAACAAACGTCCGCATGGTCAAAGCAATGGTATTCCCAGTAGTCATGTATGGCTGCGAGAGTTGAACTATAAGGAAGGCCAAACGCCGAAGAATAGACTATGGTGCTGGAGAAGACTCTTGAGAGTCCCTTGGACTGCAAGGAGATCAAATCAGTCAATCCTAAAAGAAATCAACCCTGACTGTTCCCTGGAAGGCCAGATAATGAAACTGAAGCTCAAATACTTTGGCCACCAAATGAGAAGGGAGCACTCACTGGAGAAGACCCTGATGCTGGGAAAGATTGAAGGTCAAAGAAGACGGGGATGGCAAAGGATGAGATGGTTAGACAGTGTCATCGATGCAACGAACATGAAATTGAGCAAACTTCAGAGGACGGCGGAAGACCGGAAAGCCTGGCGTGATCTGGTCCATGGGGTCACGAAGAGTCGGACTCGACTGTGCAACTGAACAACAACAAATGAAAAAGTTGCCCCAGAGACCACAACTTTGATTTTGCCATTACAGTACAAGGGTATAATACTGCTCACTTTATTCTATTTTTGTTGCAGCAAAGAAAGTTTTTAAAAGAATGTTAGGCATTAAATCCTCAATGCTGATTGTTTTGAAGAACCATACCCTGCCATTCACTTCATTAGAATTTAAGATAGAACAAAATTTAGGTATCTGAAGCAATTCCATTTCATATTAAAAATTCAGCTCCAGGGCTTGAAAGAATTGATTTTGTATCACTAACAAAACACCTGGGGTTGAGGGCTCTTAGCTGACTGTATAGCTCGTCTATGATCTATATGAAAATTAATCACAACTTTAAAAAAGAAAAAGAAAATAAAATGAATTACAACTTAACATTGTCTACTGCTTTATTCCAAGCAGGACTTGTGCCAAATTGTCTTTATAGTAACCCTGTAAGGTGGACTAGCACAATTATATCCAAGCTAGCAAAGGCTGAAAGGAAATGGTCTCCCTACAACCATCTAGTGAGTTCACAGCAAAGATATTGTTTGATGTTCCTGATTCCTAACACTGCCTCATAGTTACTGTATGTCTGTTGTATTCCACACTGAATAAATGCCAGATTCTGGTAATTGTTAAGACTGTGCACATTTCCTCCCTCCCATTTTGGTTCATTTTCATTTTTACCAACCGGATTCGCTTTCTTTATATTAATTATTAATACTGTTCATTTTAGTTGTGAGGTGCTTAGTGCGTTCTTGTTTCCACAGCTTTCAATGGGAAATTCATATTCTATTGTAACCCTCCTCCCATGACTCTAATTGGGCTTCAGTTCTTCGGGCTCATTTCTCACACCCTTCCTGCCAAATGTCGGACAAATGAACAAAGGGAATTACAATTCTTGCTTGTATGATGCACACAGGAAGGCCTTTGGCAGCCCAAGAAAGTAGGTAGGTTTCTGGAATATAATTTATTTGCTCCTTTTCCGTTTTACTGGTGTTGGGAATGGGACAAAGGTGGCTTTTAGTCCCTCCCCCACAGTTTGCGGTGCTGCCTGCTTCTATGCTCAGGGTAGCCCAGAACAACCATGGACTCCAGGCAAAGATTCACTCTGAGCCCTGATATTGGTCACAGAAAATGTAAACATCATACGGAAACAAATCACATGTTTAGCCATGCTCTGTGCCCCCCCCTCCCCACATGACCAAGGCTGCTGGAATGTTGCCCTCTCATTCCATCTATTGACAGCCTTGTGTGAGCAACCAGAATGTTTGCCTCTGTGCCTGCCAGCTTCAGCCCAGTAAGACTACAACAGCAAGCAAACGGCATCCAGTGCACAGAAGGAATCAATTGAAAGACCTTCTTGAATTAGTCAGCGGAATGTGATTGGAATTACTTCGGAAGACCTATCAGCATAATCCTGTTTGGTGTTGAGGCTTTGTAACTCTGTTGAGTGGGAAACATCCCTATCGCTTACATGTTGGTTGGGCCACTGCCCGCCTCTATCTGACCATCATCAATTTTTCAATATAAATAATAGCAGCTGCATTTTAAATAGAACCATTTCAGGTTTTGATTAGTTAATGTTTATTTACTTCATTTATATCCCAACTTTTTTTGCTGATATGGACTTAAAATGGCTTAACATCATTTGTCTCATCTGTATTTTCCTTGAAGCCACATCCCTGAAAATGACTGCACATTGGAAAAGAATTTCTCATCTCATTGTGGTCACTCACTAATATGATGTAGCATTTCAGATAAGTTAATGGATTAATCTGATGTACTGTGGTGGGAAAGGTTGAGGTTTTAATGGCTATCAGCACACACTGTTATTACATTACATCTCTGAGAACTGCAATAAGAATTTTGTGATTCAGTTTATATTTGTTTCTCAAGCTTAAACATCCAAAGCTCTGCATGGAGTATTTTGAGATAAATTTACATGTCCTGAAGGAAATGATATGAACATTAGTAACATTTAGAAAGTGTTGTGCTTAATCCTCCAAAATATGGCAAAATGCACACACTTAAACTGTAAACATCATTAACCTCACATTTTATTAAAAAGGTGTCACTTTCACATTTAGATTGTTTACAACATACTGCTTATTTCAGATTGGGGAGGGGGGGTCACCAAACCCCAGTAAACATCAAGTCTCTTAACACCTTTAGCAATGTGAATTAATACTGTACTGAAAAAAACTTTGAGATTCCTGGCAAGTTGAAAGAGCATCTGCCTTGAACTTCTTTTTAATTCAGAAAAGCCTCCCATGGGTTCATGTAATAGATGTACAGCACAAATCAGAGCATGTTTACTCAGAAGTGAGACTCCACTGAGTTCATTGGAATGCTCTATAAGAAGAGGGCGTAGGACTGTTTTCTCAAGAATGTGGAGTGGGCATCCTGCTATCAGTAGGGACCAGATTCATTAAGGGGGGGGGGACTGCATGAAAATTTCATGCAAAGATTTCAACCAAAGAAAGAAAACAACATACTGATCCTCTGAAAATGGCCATGTTAATTTTCTGAGTGCATGGATATACACGTAAATGTTGCATGAACACGTTGGACTGACTCATCTCCAAGCACTTTCCAGTCCATGCAGGTGTTTCACAAGGACATACATGCAGACAACATATGTTGTTCCACCATACCTGTGCACAGGGAGGGGTTTTAATGGAGTAGGACCCAGGATATGACTTTACACTGGACCCTATGGCTGCTTTTGTACAGCGCTGAGGACTTTGTGGGAAAGCAGCTAACTGCAGCATCTCTACCTCGTCAAGGTTATCTAAAGTAGCCATCCCAAAAGAACAAGGTAATATGTTTCAAACATTTTGAATGCCTTCAATGTCCACCTTTAGACGATGGGTGTTTAAGCGCATTATAAACCAGCATATTACAAGACAAGGTTCTAAAAGCATGCACAGCTGTGGGCAGCCCTTCAGATCTGTATCGAACCTTGCTCACATGCTGCAGGTTCTCTGGTTGTTATCCAACTCTCTTTGTATGTACATTTGTTCCATACTGGGATGAAGCAGACAGCAATGGCTAAACAGACATTGAGACAGCTTTCAATGTGTGGTGTGCCTGCTATACATAGCCCTCATGGCAGTGGTGGTTGCCGTTGATGAAGCTGAAAGCGACCATTGATTGGTTGGTGCTCTTGAGAGATGTCATCCGTGTGGTGCTTCTGCCCATGCTCTGGGACCTAATGAGAACACGGGCTTTGCAACACGTCAGCTGATGATTAAACTGTTTCCTAAAACTTTTGCTGAGCAGGTAGAGTGCGAAAGGGTTTATGCAAGAGTTAGCAAAAGCCAGGATTCGAGCACAGAGAGAGGTGATAAAATGCAGAACGGAAGTGTCCACCTCTGAATAGTGGTATGACCGATATAAGTAGATGATATGGTTGGGGAGCCAACAGAAAGCGAAGATGCAAACAAAAACCAGCACTGTCTTGGCGAGACGTTTCCGGGATTCCATCTGAAAAGAACAAAGGGGATTATACATCAGCAATTTTGAATTTAATCGAAGAAGCAAACACTTGTGGTTTTTTTTTTTGAAACAATGCCTGCTTTGCTACAAAACTAAAACTGAAACTGACTAAATAAGTATAGGCTCATTCTATGCATACTTTTACTGATCCAGATGGGCAACCATATTGGTCTGAAGCCGTAGAACAAATTTTGAGTGCAGTGGCACCTTTAAGACCAACAAAGGTTGTTGGCCTTTTTTTTTTTATAATATCTTTATTGGATTTTCAAGTAAAAAACCTCCCAGAACGTGAGGTTAAGGTTGTTGGCCTTAACGGTGCCACCGCACTTAAAAATTGTTATACTTTTACTGAGAAATATATCCTACTGAGTGCAATGAGATCTATGCTCTTCTAAGCATCCCCTGACCTGGATGGTCTCATCAGATCTTGGGAGTTAAGCAGGGTCAGCTCTGGTTAGTACTTGGGTGGGAGACCTCCAAGGAAGTCCAGGGTTGCAACATAGAGGCAGGCAATGGCAAACCACCTCTGATAGTCTCTTGCTTTGAAAACCCTACGGGGTTGCCATAAATCGGCTACGATTTGATAGAGTTCACCACCATCAAGCATATATAGGAATGTATATTTAAGGATCCGTTCAAAGTTGACACAGCTCTAATGCAGTTGTGTGAAAATCAGGGGTCACCCCTATAGATGTCTGCCTGCAGAGAAAACAGTGTGTCGATGAGCCAGTCTAGGCTGCATCTGGATCAACATTTCTGAGTGACTTTTCTGAATGCCACCATTATATTAGACATGTTCCAGCATTAGTGACTTGAGAGGAAGATCCAATGTTCTTGGTCACATCATACAGTACAATTGTATGGCAGAGAAAGTATTATGTGAACAAGAGGTACAGGAATATACTTTTTTTAAAAAAAATCCATTGAGGTATTGCTTATCATATTATAATTTCACTCAGTTTTCCATGCTACTCAGCTTGGCACATTAGGTGCAAAATCTGTATAAAAAGAGAACAAAATGGAAATATGGGAAAACACAGCACTTTTCTATCCTGTGCCAAATATATGAGTCTTAAACTGCAGATGCAATGGCAAACACTTGGCCTTGAAATGTATGCCATTTGCTCTGCACTAGACAAGCTGAGGATGAGTATGGACTCAAAAGACCGACTTGTGTGGACAGTAAGGGCCAGATGTGTCTTCTGTCATCCCATGATCCACTTCAAAATCCCTGCAGACACGCTCATTTAATGGCCCCAATCGTCAGGTAATTGCACTCAGCCTACGGCACCTGCCTTACTGCCCAGCAGATGGTCAGCTTTGACAGCCCTGATTACCTATTTGGAGATGACAGCCTGAATCCAGGCCCAACTTCTCACCTCCCTAAATGGAGTCCAGATTCATTCCCCCATTCCTGTGGGACAGATATCAGTGTTGCAAAGCGGACAGCAACAACCATCTGTTTGGAGACATACATTTGTTTTCCAGTCTAATGCCAAGAACTGAACCAATCATGAAGCCCTACATGTTTGATGCCAGAATCTACCTTTGGGACTCTGTGCACAGCATCCTATTTCTCCATGTGGTCTTCATTCCAGTAGATGATTGGTTATCTAGTAAGTAACTAGATGACTGATTATCTAGTAATGCAGTCTCTTTTGGTTTCCTCTAACACTTAATAACATGAAAAAAGTTACTCCTCTCAAGCTGCAGCAAGCTTCATTTTTTTACTTACACACTTGAAAAGCAATCTGTGATCTTTAGATATCTGACCTCTATGATATTGTGTTTCACACTGTGGGGATCAGAAAGCATTTGTGCCTGGCATTTCACAATGTCATGTGTTAGCTAGGCAATCACATATCTGTGATACATACAGTTCTTTTACCCCTTTTGGGAGTGGGAAGGATCATGACTATTGGGCTAAATATAAAAAATATTGGACTTCAGTCAGAACAGATATCTGACCCCTATGACCAGAAGTCACATCTTGGATGCATCTGGAAAGAAAACATGTCATTGCACGTGGTGCTTTACTGTCCAACAGGATAATATTGACAACTTGTCATATTAACATATCGATATAGGTTGTCCACTTAAGTTGATGGTGCACCAGAAAACTTTCTGCTGCAGCATTGCTCAGGAAAAAAGTTGGATATACAGTCCTTTCGACAGAGGTGACAATGGCGACACCTACTGACTTGGTTACCGCCAATGAGGTATGGTTTTGAGGCTTGGAACAGGATTCAGGTGCAGAGTATGGGAATAAGGATACAGATGGAAGAACTAGAGTAACACATGGATCTTGGTTTCCAGTTTGATTTGGAAAATCCATCCATCTCTGCCTCATTTGCCTACTGGGTTGAGCCAGCCCTTCTGCCAACAGCAAAAACATGTGGTACAAAATGTGGTGGCCAGCCAGGATTGGTGATTGCTATAAACTTGGTAGTGTGAGGGCAGTGCCATGCACTATTCTAAGCCTATGTATTTATGGCCTGGGATATAAAGATGCAGTGAAGAATTGCCATGCACTATTCTAAGCCTATGTATTTATGTCCTGGGATATAAAGATGCAGTGAAGAGTGTCAAGAGATATAAGAGATTCTTCTATCCATTTGACCTCTTGCAGGGAAACAATACTTATCAGTTGATCATTGTTCTTTCACTAATAGCCAGAGGTCATTTCGGGGGGGAACGCGGGGGAATGCAGTTCCCCCGGGTGAGGTACGGGGGCGGGGCACATGACGAAGCCCCGCCCCCTGCTTCCGGCCGCCCCGCTTCCGGCCCTCATTCAGCCAGGAGGAGGCAGGAGAAGAGGGAGGGTAAGTTGCTTCCTCCCTGCCTCTCCCCACCCCTGCCTGCCTGGGGACAGGGAGGGCCTTCACGGGGCTTCCTTGCACTCCCGCCGGCCTTGCAGGTCCACCGCCAGGCCCCTCATGGGGCTCAGCAGTGGAGCTGCAAGGCCGGCACCGGCAGTCGGCACCAGTGGCCAGGACCGTTGGGGCGGGATGTATGGCCTTATGACACATTTCCGGTGATGTGAGGAGGTGTGGCCTTATGACACACTTCTGGTGATGTCAGGGGGTGTGGCATATACTAATGAGTTATGCTAATGAGTTCCCCTAGCTCTTTTTCTACGAAATGACCCCTGCTAATAGCTAGCAAGCAGCATTTGACTTCTTTCAATTTACACCCCTCTCTTGTTCTGAACAATTGACTGGGCTGTTGTCTTTGCTTGCCTGCCTTCTTCTCCTTGGTCTTGCCCATTATCTATTGCTGCTGCTTCCAGGTGGCTCAGCCATCTTTGTTTGTGTGCATTAGGCTAGCCATGTTGACTAAGAGCAACTAATCAGCTAAAATACTGTACATTTTGGCCAAAGGCCATGCTGTGATTTTCTGTTGTCAGGGAGAGAATCTTGAATACAAGACTGCATTGTGAATTGCGCTCCCCTAATTTTCATGTTTTATATCCCCCCCCCCATGTTGTAGTCTCCCTTGAATCTCAGTGAGAATTGTGGCCTATAAATAAGGTAAGTAAATAAATAGACAGGCTGTATCAGCATGGGACTCAAACTGGGTTGGTGCCATTTTGTGTGCTGAACTTCAGTGGAGCGAGCCACTTGAGGGTGTACAATGGAAGAAGAGGCAGAACAGCTCTGTAAGACCCCAGCAGTGGGGCAATCAAGTGGTTCTGCAAGTGGTTCTTCCTTACATAGCTTGGCGATAAAGATTTTCAGGTCAGGCCTAGGCAATACCAGACAGTGGCTTTTTTAGTCTTGCTCCAGATGTTGGGTCCTTACAGCTTCTATGCCTGTTCTTCTCTCTGCTTCCCTATTTGCCTTTCATTCAGCCCACTCAGCTAAGACCTCAACCTGCAATTGACTCTGCCTTTGATGCAAGAATTCTGTCCAAGCTAGGCAGTAATCCTGTCAGATGTCTAACTTCATTTCCCTGTAGTTTAGCACTTACAGTCTATTGACAAATCTACGTGACAAGATACAATTTGCAATACAGGGGTGAAGAGAGAAGCTTCAACAAATTAATCACTCAGCTCCTCAGGAAAGGGTTCATTCTGCCCTGAAGGAAACAAGCTGGTAACCAGCAATTGCACAACCAATGTAATATATCGCGGATACTTTAAATCCTCTGTTCCTCTCAATTGAATCAATTGAAAGGTAAGAACTGACATGACAAAGGATGGATGACCTGGACTTGCTGAGAAGCAAGTTTTATCAAAACACTAAATGAACATTAAGCTCTGCAAGTAAAACTTGCTGTGAAAGTAAATGAAATACACTTTCAGAAGTGTGATCTTCAATAAATACTAAAGCTATTGCTTTGCTATTTGCAGTATAAAGCCAGAAGACAATACAATAAATGTCAATAGTATTTATATCTGAAAAAGACCTATTGTCAGCTAGCTGCCATGTTTTAATGGCTTCCTTCTGTGACCCTGGCACTACGGCGCATGCTTCCTAGCTTGCTCGCTGCTCTGCCCGCTTGCCGTAAACAGCGATACGGAGACCGTGCGAATCAGTGCTGCCAGACTGAGTTATCTGTCTAACCTTGAGACGGAGGGAGGGCTTGCATTCCAGCACTGGTGAGAATATTTTGGCTCTCATGGGGCACTGAGACTCTCCCGCTTATTATGTAACCTCCCGCTGGGAGAATTCCCGCCCCCGTGCTTGGATTTCATTTGCTTAGCCATTTGCCTCATCCTGCTATATGTAGGGATGCTTCCGCCCCATCGTCATTCCTAACAATAAACCTGTGGACATGGTAACAGACCTGTAGTCTAATAAAGCATAACGCTTCCCTGGAAACGTGTGTGGAGATTTACTTGCTGTTGAACCTGACATCTATAAGCTTTGTGTATAAATCTAATAAGTGAAATCATGAATTGGCAAAGTTAAGATTCACTCCCATTCTTCCTGACTGGTGAGAAGTCCTATTTAACTTTCTATAAATTCAAATGTAAGATACAGAGAGGAATGAAAAGACTGAAGAAGGGAAAAGAATGTTTAGTAAAACTTAGATCATTAACAAGTGGGAACCTGCAAGGACTTGCAGGAGGCATCTCATTTTCCCTTCTTCCACTATTTCCCCTCTCTCTTTCCTTATAAGCCCCCATAGTCCCCCCTTTTCTTGCTTCCCTTTATGGTTGCCAACCTCCAGGTGGGAGCTGGAGATCTCCTGGAATCACAACAGATCTCCCAAGGATTGCCAGATTGAGGTTGGGAAATCCCTGGAGATTTGGGGGTGGAGCATTGAGAGGTCGATGTTTGGGGAGGGAAGCAACCTCAGCAGGGTATAATGCCATAAACTCCGCCCTCCAAAGCAGCTGTTTTCTCCAAGATCTCTGTCATCTGGAGAGCAGTTTCATTTCGGGTGATTGCCAGCCCCCACCTGGACATTAGCAATCCTAGTTCGCCTGGAGGAAATGGCTGCTTTGGAGGGCGGAGTTTATGGCACTTCATCCCTCTGAGGTCCCTCCCCTCCTCAAACCACACCTCCCCAGCCCCCCCCATTCTTAGGAATTACCTTACCTTTTCCCCTCCTCTTGGCAATTCCCATATCCTCTCCCTACCTCATTATTTCCTTCTCAGCCATTCACCAACCACCTTTTATCCACCTCCCATCTTCAGCTATATTTATTCTTTATCTACCACACATTTCTCCACAGTGGGGACCAAAGCAGCTTACATTGTTCTCTTTTCCTTCTTTTTATCCACACAACAACACTGTGAGGTAGCTTAAGCTAAAAGTATGTGCCATTAGGCACAAGGGACTCACTGAATGTATTCCTGAGATTTGTGTATCATATACATGCATCATAAATACACCTATATAAATAAATTTGCCTTACCTGGATAATTTTTTGTGTCCTATATTTTTATTTGTGGCTTGGAGGGCATTCAGTCATGTTGTATACATGGTGGACAGTAATGAATTAAAGGTTAAGAATCACTGTTGAGAGCCATCTCTCACCTTATTATGAAAATGAATGCAAACTTAATGGCCAAGTCTTTCATCATTAACTACAAAAAGCAAAAGATAGGGTAGCAGAATCAAAGCTTTGTGAGAGATGGCTTGTGCATGTAGCCTTTTATACAGCAACCCCCGTCTCAAATTGCTAACCAAGCCTACAAGACCAAAATAGCTGGAGCTATGAAGTGAAATAATGCTACTTAAAAAAACACTTTTGAGAATTGAACTGAAGCACAGGTATTTTATCAGTTTGCTACCATCTTCTGTACTACACTAATTTTCGTGGCATGAGTCCATCAGCCTGACAAAAATCAAAGGTTCTGCTTATGGGGTCATGGCCAGAAATGTTACTTTGATAAATAATTATGGAATCACATTTAGGGATGGGCACGAATCAGGAAAATAGAAGTTCATTCCAGTTCATGGTTCGTGGGGTCTGATGACCTGTGAGCTAGAGATGCCAAATTCACAGCTGACTCACCTCTACCTGCCCTCCAGGTTTGGTGATGATAGGATTTAGGGGGGCTGAGTTACAGTCCCCTAGAGCAGGTGCCCCCAGGAAAGTGCCCCCAGGTGCCCCCAGGAAAGTGCTCTCTGGGGAGATCACAACCACAGGTTCAGGAGTGTGTCAAAGGGACCCCCGGCAAGCTAGAGGCATCAAACTCACAGAGGACCTCCCTGGGATGCCCCTTTACTTGCTTTCCAAGTTTGGTAAGGATTGGCTTAGCGGGGCAAGTACTGTCCGCCTCCTCATCAGATGGGCAATCCTTCTCCTCGGGCCTGGGAGGTGATCACCCACCCACCTCCTCCTGGAGGATCCTAGGGTCCAAAGTGCAAAAGGGGGGGACCCAACAGGAGGTATGGTGCAGGAGGGGGGTGGGGTGTAGAAGTTGGAAAACCAAGATGAGGGGCAGGAACAGCAAGGCAATTGATATTAAGGACAGTGTGGGGGAGGGGGTTGTCCAGAGGTGTGGAAGTTGAGAATTCTAGGTTCCAAAGTGCAAAAGGGGGGATGTAACAGGAGGCCTAGTGCAGGGGGTTTTGAAAAGTAGGAAAATCAAGATGAGGGGGAACTACAGCAAGGACAGTTGATGATGTTAAGCCTGGTGGGGGGATGCCCAGAGGTGCAGAAGTTCAGGATCCTAGGGTCCAAAGTGCAAAAGAGAGAGCATCTAACAGGAAGCCTAGTGCAGGAGGGGGGTGGGGTGTAGAAGTTGGAAAACCGAGACAAGGGGTAGGCACAGGAAAGCAGCTGGTGATATTAAGCCTGGTGGGAGGTTGCCCAGAGGCATGGAAGTTGAGGGTCCTAGGGTCCAAAGTGCAAAAGGGAGATCTAAGAGGAGGTTTAGTGCGGTGTGTGTGTGGAAAGTTGGAAAACCAAGATGAGGGGCAGACACGGCAAGGACAGCTGATGATTTTAAGCCTGGTGGGGGGATGCCCAGAGGCACAGAAGTTCAGGATCTTATTTATTTATTTATTAGATTTCTACCCCGTCCACCCGCCGAAGCGGCTCAGGGTCCAAATCTTAGGGTCCAAAATGCAAAAGGGACGGGATCTAACAGGAGGCCTAGCACAGGAGGGGATGGAAAATTGGAAAATCGAGATGAGGGGCGGGCACAGCAAGGACATCTGATGATGTTAAGCCCAGCGGGGGAGGGGGGTGCCCAGAGGCACAGAAGTTGAGGATCCTAAGGTCCAAAGTGCAAAAGAGAGATCTAACAGGAGGTTTAGTGCAGGAGGGGGTGGTGGAAAGTTGGAAAACGAAGACAAGGGGCAGGCACAGCAAAGGCAACTGATGATGCTAAGCCAAGGTGATGCCCAGAGGCACAGAAGTCAAGGATCTGAGGGTCCAAAGGGCGGGGAGGGGAGAGAAATTGAGGGTTCAAAAATCCCACTGAGGGGGAGTGTGGGTCCTCAATCATGGAACCCACTGGCTGAGCCCCTTTGCCTGGCTTGAGCTGAAGGACAGGTGCCTCAGAGCTCTGAGTAAGTACCAAACACCCCCAACCAGAGTTCCCTCTAAGCTGTGCTTGGGGGTGCTGGTGCACAAAATTTTTCTCTAGTTCAGGGAGTTTAAGCTTCTGCATTTTTCACTCCATTGAAAACAATGGAGAATGGGGGCACCTCATTCTGGGGCCCATAGAATTGGATCCCTGGTCCAATCTTTTTAAAATGTGGAGGGTTTTTTTCCAGGAGATGCACCAGCAGCTATGCTGCAAATTTGGTGCCTCTACCTCAAAAAACAGCTCGCCCCCAGATCCCAAATACCCCCAGATCAATTCTCCATTATAGCCTATGGGGTCCATTGACAATAATGGTCCCCATTACCTATAATGGAGCCGGAAAAAATAGATATTTTTTTTGCACACCCGTTATGCTTTTCAGTATGATTTGAAAGCTGCCTTGAGTTACAGTAAAAGTGGGATGTAGATATTTGAATAAATAAGTAGTTTGGGCAGATTGATAACATTTAAGCAACTTCCTATATGTTAGGTTAGGCAGGGTTCTGACAGTGATTGTTCCACCTCTGTTATACTTGACTTGTAATTTGTCATATTTCACTAAAAAAATCCCCCACCAAAGTAGACTGCAGGAGTTCCCCCACCCCAAATGCTGGTATGTTTTCTAAGACTCAGCACAAGGCGACAGTCTGAGGCCAGGTCTACCAATATAGGGGACTGGGGCAGGTAGACCTCTGGAGGCCAGGTCTACCAATATAATGGAAAGGGGAGGGTAGACCTCTGGAGGCCTGATCTACCCCATAGAGGACAACATTTTTTGTAACGAAATTTGACTTCATTCTGTTTTCTCTTATAATGTTTAAATTATTCTTAAAATATAGTTTAGTTTAAAAGAATTCATTCTGAGATTTTTACAAGATTATGGAAATAATCTAAAAACTAATTTATGCGATAGTCAAATGTAGACTCACAACTTTAATGCTACTAGCTTTTTTTGCTCACAATTTTTGCTTACAACACTGTGGCGCTTAGAGGGAACATTGCTCCCAACCCCACTGTTTTCACACTGAGGAATGACTTCCAGTTCCCTTTCCTCTCTGCCTCTAACTCTCTCTCTGCCTAACTGCCTGCTGCAAGTAAAAACAGCTGCATGAGAGCTGGGGGTATACATCCATCCTGCTCCCATATAGCAGAATGGGAGCTCTCTTGTTGGCAGCCAGCACTGCCTGTCAAGCTTTGGAGGTCACTATTGGTGTTTCCAGGGCTGCAGCAGGGCTGCAGAAGTCCACCCCCCCATTTCTTTGACAATTAATTAATTAGCGCCAGTGTATCTGGCACACAAACTGCTGCACGAACCACACGAACCTCCATAAAAGCCATGAAGGTTTGTGGGAATTTCGTTGCAGACGCAATAGGACAATCTTTGGCTTATGAACCATGAACCAGATGATTTTCATGACAAATTTAGGTTTGTGATGAGGTTCATGCCCATCTCTACTCACATTTTCATTTTAATGCATTTGTGCAATTACTGGTACTTCCAATGCAGAAGCTGTTCTGTGAGCTCCAAAATTTCATTAGAACCGCCCCAATTTTATCGGCATTCATGGAAAAATGGTATCCAATCTTAGACTACCTGTCTCAACAGCAATTTGTATCCTCTCAGTGGTCCCAATTGCATAAATGGATCTGAAACAATGTTTATTTTTCTTTCGGTTACTCCTACTATCTTGGTTCTTTATCTTGGCTTTATCTCACCTCTAAACTGGTGATCTCAATGCTCAACTATGATATCACTTAATCAATAGATAGACATGACTGTTGCGAATAGGAAAGTCTGTGTTTAAAGTGTTAGGAAAGTGTTAATGACATGACAAAATCAGTTTTTAGTTTACAGTAACATGGTTGTTATATATTCGTATTGTTTGTACTTACACTTGTAAAAACTGTTATAAATCTGCACTATTAATATGAATGAAATTATAAATATATATATATATATTAAAAAATTATTCTGTGAAACAAAAACAAAAAAGAAAAGAACTAGCCCAATTTTTAAAGCCCTAGATAAGGTACAACAAATTGACTGGGGGATTGGCCTTGAACCAGTTGGAGAAACAGTTCAACTGCACTTTTCCCCTTACATTTATGGAATCTTTAAAAACATTTCCATTTACTTGTCATGAAGTTTGATAATGGAAGACCAATTTTCTCTTTGGAATAATTTATTTCCTGAAAACGCATCTAGAACACCACTAGGAAAACTAGCCTGGGTTTCTAACAGTACAAAGCAGGACTTATAATGGTATAATTCTGCTTAAAATGGGACTGTAAATGCAGCATACAAATCATGTCATCATCCTCAATGTGACAATTACCATTTTTTTCTTTAAAAAATGTAAGACATACCTGTTTTCTGACATGCACATTTCCTTCCACTGGTAGATTGTAAGCACTCCGTATCAGATTTTTAGCAATGAAATAATAGTAAACTGAAATAACAGAGAGAGGAATGATATAAAATATCAGAAAGGAAGCCATTGACTGAATTTTTGGATGCAGCTCATTGGTAAGTGGGTAAGGTGTACAACTAATGAATGTTTTATTAGTGCCCTTGTCATAGAAAGGGCGCAAGTCTGAAAACACAGCCTCAGGAATGGCCAGCAGCATGGATAAAATCCAGATCATGACAGCTTTCAAACAAATCTTCAGTAGAGCATGAGAGGCTTGGATGTCCATGGGTCTCACTATGGCTTTATACCTAAGGAGAAGATAAATAATTCTGTTACTAATCATACGGATAAATTTATTAGAACAAAATCCACTTGATTATCATCTCTTTATATGAAAAAAAAGTTTGGTCATGAATGCTTGTCATTCTCCTTCCTTCCCTTCTTGCCTTCTGTTAGTTATCATTACTTGCTAAAAGAAGTCTAGATTTCTTGTGGGAGGCACTTTATCACAAGATTCTGAACTGACAGGTGAAACAGTTGACTGAATGCTTTGTCATCTTTCTTTTACTCAGCTTCCTCTACATACATAATAGCTGGACCATTCAAGGATAACATACATGCCCTCTGAGAGAGAAAGCATACAACTGATGTGATAAAAACTGTTGATAATTGCAGGAGATTACCAAGCTCTAGTGCTTATTGTCACTAATGACTCACAGTCATCTGACTGGCCTATTGCATTGGAGACATTGAGGTCTCACCTATTACCAGGTTGGGGAAGTATTTTTTTTTTTAAGGTTTCTTATGGAGATCTTTATGTTTATTTGCTTGGACACATGAGTGTACTGGATTCTGTCTCAGTATATAGGTACTTCAGAAAATGTGGAGTCAATTACATCTTGGACTCTTGGACTCTACACAGGCCCCGGTCACACGTAAAGGTTTCGCCCAGGAGAGGGACGGATTGGGGGCGCAGCAAATGGGCGCGATCTCACCGCAACATCTGGGAAGCAGTGCGCACCCGTCGCCGATCCGTCCCAACCCCTGAAAAGGCGCAGCAAAAATACACCACCTACTGAGGTGGTTCTTCCAGCGCGGCCGCATCAAGGACGGCCGTGCGATCGCCGGCGCGTCCTTCTGCCGGCGCATCCCCGGCTCCTGGCTGAACTGTGCATGCTCAGACATGCGCAGTTCGGCAGTCTCCTGTTCCCCACCATCGCTTTCCCCAGCATCTGATCGTGCCGGGGAGGGAATGTGCCACGGCTCAGGGGATCAATGTGATCCCGCCACCGCGTGTTTCTTTTTGTGCGGCTCTGATTAGCCGCACTTTGGCCGGGTTTTTTTCTGCCGTGTGGCAGGGACCACAGATGCACAAATTATGCCAAATAAAGAAAAAGAACTTAAACTTAAAACCCCATGGAGATTCTTTTTTAAAAAAGCCTATGCCTGTCTTCTTTTCAGCAATAAGAAAACTAGACTATTAGAGATTCGGTTGCTCCACAAAGTTAAGCAGGGTCTGCCTTGGTTAGTATTTGGATGGGAGACCATCATGCAAGTTCAGGGTTGCCGTGCAAAGGCAAGCAATGACAAGCCACCACTGAACATTTCTGGCTTTGAAGCCCCTATGAGGTCACTGTAAATCGGCTGTAACTTAATAGCACTTTCCACCACCAAAAACATGGTTTGGATCACTTTTCAACCTGTGTGTCTGGCTCTTCTCAATTAGCTATAAACTGGACTCGAGTCCTAAATATGTCTCTGGCTTGTACTGATCTGAGTCAGTTTTTTTCCATTAAAAAAACACCTTGCATTTCATATGTTTTGGAATTCCTGTCTTCACAGTGTATGGTATCATCTGATACAGTGCTGAGTTGTTGACATTTTCCCAGTTGTTAATAAATGATAAAAAGCTCCAGCAAAGGTCATTTTCTGGCAGTACTGCTATAAACACCTGATGTTATCAGCTCTGTTCATTAAGCAGCCTGCTATTTTATTGTAAAATATGTCATAAATTGTATTTGCTATACAATTTTAAAATGGCTTATTTATGTCAAAACTAATTTGTGGTATCAAAAGACGTTTATGTGAAATAGACCTAACTAAATAAATCCTGAAGATATTCTCGAACCATAAATTCATCTGTCTTTTCTCTTGAAGGCTGCTATTTGATCATAATATTTGCCTCGATGCAAACAAAGATAAATTCTTCTCAATCAAAATAATCCCAGTGAGAGGATAGATGCTTAATCCTCTCCCATTGAAATCAGTGAGACTTACGAGGGCTTAACTTTGGCACAACAGTTTACACTTTAATGTGACACATAGACTTTAATGTTTAATATTAGAAAGCAAACTCCTGCTGGCTTTTAGCCTGAAGCCAGCCCCAGTGATTTTTTGAAAATGTAATTATTTTAGTCTCCACAAAACACTTTATGAAAATTCCCATACTAGACAGCATAACAATGTGATTGTTAAAAACAGAATAAATGATGTCCTGTTTATGCTATCTTGAAAACATTTTTCCAACCCTAACTTGCAATGTGTGAGCAATAGATCACTTAGGTACAAACATTCAGAATTACTGAAAGTGGTGCTTAGCTAGAGTACATAAATACAGTCCTGTATATCAAAGTGCTTTTAACAACACCATTTGGAGCAGACATTTGATCAGTTTACTTTGAAGACTGTATGCAAGGTGGAAACTCCAGTATATTATTTACCTTCGATATACTTAAATCTGGAGATTGGGGCCATAAACAGACAAGATGGATCTTTCTACAAACTTTTAAATATGACTCAGGTTTGCAGAAAAATCTTAAATCTTAAAAAAGAGGGGTTAACCTGTACCCCAGTAACAGAAACAGTGCCTGTATCTTTAAGAAACGAATGCCCTCAGTTGCCATTGCAGGCAATCACAACAGTATTGCCAGCCTTCAAGCCTTAGTTTCACTATCTTACACTGGCTCTTTTATCAATAGAAAAAATGGATAGGAAATATTAAAAAGCAACAGATCATTTGGACAATATAACCCAGTTTAGATTTTTATAAAATAATAGCATGACACGCTGTAACCCAAAAGCTGTTTCCTCTGAAGTAAATCTAACTGTATTCTGTAGGACAGACTCCCAAGCAAATTACTTAGATTCCAGGTGTGTAGCCCAATCCTGTTGTTCTGTATGCCATTGCCAGATACACCATGGTTGAGTCAGCTTAATGTAGAAAAAGAATTGGTTTTTATACCCTGCTGTTCTCTACTCTAAGGAGACTCAAAGCTGCTTATAATCACCTTCCCTTCCTCTCCCTACAACAGACACCCTGTGAGGTAGAGGGGGCTGAGAGAGTCCTGAGAGAACTGTAACTGGTCCAAGGTCACCCAGCAGACTTCACGAGGAGGAGTGGGGAATCAGACCCAGTTCTCCAGATTAGAGTCTGCTGCTCTTAACCACCACACCATGCTGGCTCTCCATGTAGGCATGCACTCCCAGATGCAAAGCTAAAAATACAAACATAGTACAGGAACAAGAGGCAACATGCTGCATTAACAGCTGCCTTTGCAGTATCCATATCAACTCTACCACCCTACACAATCCATGAAGTCACTTGCCAGTAATATTATGTATTATTTCATGGCAAGTATCAAAGCACAGTGATGGCAGAACCCTCTCATGATGTCATGATGTCCAGTATACACTCCCATCTCATTCAATACACAACCATACAGCTATTTACTTGTTTAGAAGATGTACATGCTGCTTCTTAGAGCCATGGCATCTCTCCCTTCCCAAGGCCCAAGGCCAGCACCCAAAGAAACAGGCTGTGAGCAACCTCTCCGTTTTCCACTAGGACCAGACCCCACAGCACTGATGTTCCAATCCAACCATCTTCCTCAGAAGGAGAAGACCAGTTTGCATTCCCCTGACCCCTCCAAGTGAAGACCTGGGTGAAGCGAAGGGAAGGGAATAAGCTTCCCTGTGTACAGCTGTCAAAGCCTTCATACAACACACATACAAAAAGAAAATGAAAATGGTAAAAAATGCCCGAGCTAGTTTGTTGTTGGGGAATTATGTTTAAGCCAGTTGCCGTGTGTGCATCTTCCACAACCATCCCCAAGGTTCAGTTGAACCAGTGCAAAAACTTGAAAGCATCAAAGTCTTCAGAAGAATTGATAGGAAAGATGCCAAACACTAACACAGACAGCATTGCAGCCATTTGGTAGTACAAGGAAGGGGCAAGGGCGTCTGATGGCATAAGGAGGGTAAGTCATCTGGGCAGGCAGGCAAGCAGCAGCAGGAGAACCTTGATGTAGATTTGCGTGGATGGAGGGGTAAGGTTTGGACAGTAGCAGGCAAGCAGGGGAGTGCAGACTGAAAGGCAAAATTTGGCAGAGCAGGGCTGGCAGAGGAAAGAGGAAGGCACAGTCCCACCTCATATTCTTCAGAGTTGGAATATCTCCCACATGTACATAATCCCAGTGGCTACAACTTGCAAGCTATCAAGAAAGCCCAGAGATTCTCCCCCCCCCCCAAGGAACACCATGCCCTCTCTTACTTACTAAGCAGCCCTTTTGTCGGCCAAACAAAATAGAACAGTAGCAGATACACATCTATCATGTAGAAAGTGGATGGTGATCGGTTTGATTTATGTTTCAAAAGGGGATCACAGGAGAGGTAAATTAAAACCTTTTTTTGCAGCTTACCTTCCTGTATCCTCCCCTCCCCAAGCCCTTTTGTCACAGCCCGAATCACTTCTAGTAATGGCACCCACCAAGAAAGAGCTAACTATTGGTTTTTCATTTTGCTCCTTAACTTTGAATATTCTTCCTCCACTCCTCAGCAGGTTAATGGATCCTATGAGATTCCAAGAAGTCTTGGGAAATTTTGAAAGAATTTGGAATTACAGGGTCTCCTAGACAATAGACATGTTCACCCCCATGTGCTCTCTACCACCTTGAAATGGAACTCCAGCCCCCTTGTTCATAGGGGAGTTGGATGCATTAAAAAGGGCTGGAAGACATCTAAAATGATGGTGGCAGAATTTATTTATTTATTTAAAAGTATACCCCATCTGTCCTCTTGATTCAAGAATTTGACAGAATAAGTCAGATATATTGCCCATTGGAGAGCCCATGAGATGGCAGTGATCATGGTGAAGACATCTTACTTCTCTGTTACCATTGTGTTGGACGAATCATGGCATCTGAACAGCAACTACAGGAGGTCACAGGGCAGCCTCAAGGATACATTGGGAGAATAGCCTGACCCCCTCCTGAGGGAACTCCTGTGAGAGATGGAGAACTCTACATGGCCTGTGCAAAATAGTGTAGCTCTTCAAAAGAGCTGGGAGGCTAGCCAAGAAGGACATTCATCTATCTGCTCCTGGCAGTCTGAAATAGGGGTTGGTGGAAGGAGGAGAAGCTGATTACTGTAAGTCAAAACTGAGGCCACAAGGCAAACCAGGACAGAGCTGGGTATTGACCCAGGTCTGGAGTGGAGAGGTGTACTGGCTTTGGACATCTCCCCTTGACAGCTCATTTGAAGCTTCTGATCTTCAAGGAGCAAACGTTTTCAGTGGAGCCTGCAGACTAGACTTTTCTCAGTCTGAGACAGGCCCATCTGGGATCTGTACTGGCCCACCTTCAGAAGTCTCCTCTGCATACAAATCTGTCCAGAACATATGGAACATGGATCTACTTTTCACTGTGAATACATATCTGAATCTGTATATATAGCTAGCTGAATAATTAATAACACAGCTTTGTAATCCAAAGAACCCATCCTGAAAGGAGATTCTGATATGAGAAACTGTCTATGGAAACCCCCCTTCTTCTCAGTCAAGCTGCAGCATATTTCACTTAATATAAAACCACACATCATTTTTCACACACGGTGTTTGCTTCAAAAATCTAGACAGGTGACTGGAAAATAATTTCATCAGCTGAGTTTGTCATTTGTTGTTCCTTCCAATTCCAATGTGAAAGGAAGGAAGGAAGGAAGGAAGGAAGGAAGGAAGGAAGGAAGGAAGGAAGGAAGGATCCCTAGGAGTCCTTACCAGGTTTTTCCAATAAGACTTGAACAATGTGCAGAACTTCTAAAAGGCATCCAGTGCCTTGCAGGGTCTTACTCTTGGTCCATCAGCGGTTGCCAAAACTACATGTAAGTTAGTAAGATTCACTGTTTTGGTATTGAATCAGAACATGAATTCATTTGGCTGCGCAATGATGTAATTTTCACTGATGAGGCATTCAAGCATTTTTCCCATACCAAAACAATAGTTTCAATTTCCTTAAGGTGAAATCCACATGAATCTCACCATGAGATTGCCTAAATTAGTTTATGGGAAGGAGAAAATTATCAGGTGAATCAGTCCAGGGTATAATTGTTTAAGTAAGCAAGTTCCTAGTTACCTGAGCAAGAAGTTGCTATTTGTTGTTGTTGTTCAGTCGCACAGTCGAGTCTTTGCGACCCCATGGACCAGCTCCCGCCAGGCCTTCCGGTCTGCTATAGCAACCCATTAATTCACAGAGCAACATAAAGCATACCTAGCAGTGCATAACTAGCAGTGCATGAGGATGGGTAAGTAAGGAGCCAGAAGGTGTTGGTCAAAGACAGAGAAGTCTCTGACTGGCAAACAACATTATGTTCTTGGGAACTGCAGATCTATGTTCACAAGCTTCTTGCCATTCCAAGCAACACTGTCTTCTGGAGCTGAGCTGGTGTTATTTCAGTGCTCAGAATGTCCAGGTGTTTCTTGAGTCAAGGGCTCCAGTGATAACCAGCATGATGATCACCTTCTTCACCGTACAGTACCGGAAGCCAGAATTTTTTGAGAATCCCAAAAAATTTTCAGGCCCAATAGACCCAAACTGAAAAATACCAGTAAAAAAAATTGCATACCCCTAGTTTATCTGTTTGCAGTCAGAAGTCCCAAGGAACCTTTGTTTCATCATTCTCCATGATCTTGTCTGGTTTGAATTTCAGGCTGATGGTAAGCCATACTTCTTGCAAAGATTCCAGTGCAACAAAGCCGCAATGCTATCATGACATTCTTTATAGTCAGTTTGAACATTTTTACTGCAGGCACTGATCATGTGGTCAACTGTTTCATCTTTGAACCCTTTATTCTTATTCTTATATCCTGCCTTTCCCTGTGGTTGAAGGAAGCTTACAATAATAGTTAAAAGCATTTTCAGTTAAAACCAAAAATAAAATGGTGAACCCCAGATCTCTCCCCCTATCAAATTTCAACACAGCACAGTGTTTATGCTTAAGTAACTAATCTCACTTCTAATACAGGGCTTGGTGGAGCCATGCCAATCATCACAAGAGTGAAACAGGACCATCTACAGACTCCACAGATATATAGACAAGTGACCATTTGTAAATCCAAGAACCCCTTCCATTCTCATTGCCCTACAAATGCTACAGATTGTGGGGAGCAGTTAAACATATAAGGCAACAAAACTGATTCATATTATGAATTTGCCTTACTCGTAATTCTTGCAAAGTAGGGTCATCTTCTTCAGGAATTGTAATTAGCTCACAATGTAAATTGCACACACAATACATACACAAAGGTTGAGATCCAACTGAGTATTTCTGTGAATGGAAGGATTTCTGCCCATGGAGAGCAACTTTCTCACTTCCCCATTCCACTACATCACTAAAGAGTGATTCAGGGAGGCAAAGGGTCCCATGAACAGCATGTTGAACTACAGTGAGAGGAGAGAGGGCATGCTCTGTGGGAGGAAATCATTCAGTTTGCAAAGATGCTCCATTGGATACAACCTACAGAAAGTTCTACTGGTTTCTTTTATCTCAAGTCATGGAGATGAATTGCAGTGCCTAACAGCGGTAAGCAAATACCCGCAAAGTGCATTTTGAAAGCTCCTAACAGTTTATGGCATTCTGGAAGGCATTATATGTGCATCCCTCTTAATTTACCTGTATAACAAGCAAAGAGAGTAATCTAAAATATCCTGCACTGCTTGCTCATTGTTCATTTATTGCTCTATGGTACTGGATAAGACAGGATGGTCCAGACCAGACTGATCTCATCAGATCTTGGAAGCTAAGCAGGGGTGGCCCCAGTTGTATTTGGATGGGGGACCACCAAGGAATCCCAAGGGTGTTGTGCAGAGTCAGGCAAAGGCAAACCACCTCTGTTCATCTCTTACCTTGAAAACCCTGGGGGGGTTGCCATAAGTCAACTGTGACTTTATGGTGTGCTACAGTGTTCCCTCTAAGCTGAGTTAGCTCACAGCTTTTTAGCCTCTGGCTCACACATTTTTGTCTTAGCTCAGGAAGGATGGCTCCAGAGCAAATTTATGCAAAAGCCAAATCGCTCGCTCACAACTTTAATGCCAGTACCTCACAAAGTAGAATTTTTGCTCACAAGACTCCACAGCTTAGAGGGAGCATTAACACCATTGTATAAGACTGCCGAGGTCCAGGGCTGGCTGAGCAATCCTAAGCGTATGCACTCAGAAGTAAGTCCCATTGAGTCGAATGGGATTCTGTAGGACATGGGTTCAGAACTGCAGCCCACTGGTCTATAGTTTTAGAATATATTAAACGAATAATAGGTATTGAAGTTCCTCCAAGACCTGAACAATTATTGCTAGGAATCTGGCCCCAACAAATAGATAATCATCATCACAAAAGCACACTTGAAATCATGTTATATTCTGCGAGGCTATCAATAGCCTCCTATTGGAAGGATCCTAAAATCCCTACAATCCAAGTCTGGTTCAAGAAATTGTGGGACCAATTTATAATGGAAAGCATCACTGACAAACACAACAGCAATGCCAGAAATCCCTTGGTATCTAACTTTACTGCAAAATGGTTCCTAGTCTTGAACTTTTTAGAGTCAGAAGAATTCATTTCTCCCCAATGGAAAAATTACATCAAATGGATCTAATTATCAATCTAGATCTACTCAAACACTACCACTGCACTTATGTTACTAATATAATTAAACCGTCAATCACCTTCTCTTCATGCTCTGTATAAATTGGTTATCTATATATCTAATTTCCAAAAGAGGGCGCCGTGTGCAGATACTTATTTCCACTAACAGGAAGCTCACTCTGCCCCAACAGCTTTTCCAGTATACTTCCTGTGTCTGCAGAAAAATCCAAGAAGTAAAAAAATCCCTTCAGGGATGGCTGAATTCACCCCAATACCTTTTGAAATGGCCTCTGCAGGGATCTAACTCAAGGCATCAATGGTGAGAGAGATATTAGAACGTTCAGGGTGGGGGGGAGGCTTCTAACTGGCCCACCCTTTCACTCACAGAGCCAGTTAGAAGGGCCAGGAAGGGATTTCTTGAGATTTTGTGGAGGACTGGGTTTGGGAAGGGAGAGGCCTCAGCTGGGTATAATGCCACAGAGTCCACCCTCAAAAGCAGCCATTTCATCCAGGGAGACAGATCTCTGCTGTCTTGAGTTCAGTTGTAATTCTGGGGGGGGGGTCTCCTACAAGGCCCCACTTAAACTAGCCCCCCCATAATCCGTGGCCACCCCCCCCCCCCGGCCACCGACAGGGGATTGTGGATAAGGTTGCCAGGTCCAGGCTGGGAAACTCCTGGAGATTTGCGGGTGGAGCCTGGGGAGGACAGGGGGCTCAGTGGAGTACAATGTCACAGAGTCCACCCTCCAAAACATCCATTTTCTCCATGGGAAGTTATCTCTGTAGTCTGGAGATGAGCAGTAATTCCAGGCATCCCCAGGTCCCACCTGGAGGCTGGCATCCCTAGGCAGCACCCTCTGGGTGACTTGATACCACCTGATTTGCATGATTCAAGTAGGCCCAGCTGCTTGCTACGGTTCATCAGCAGCCACCCTATGAAAGCCAGTGTGTTGTAACCAGTGTTCCCTCTAAGCTGAGTTAGTGTGAGCTAGATCACAGTTTTTTAGCCTCTGGCTCACACATTTTTTTCTTAGCTCAGGAAGGATGGCTCCAGAGCAAACTAATTTATGTAGTAGCCAAATCGCTTGCTCACAACTTTAATGCCAGTAGCTCGCAAAGTAGAATTTTTGCTCATGAGACTCCACAGCTTAGAGGGAACATTGGACTTGTAACAGTTTGAGCTTCAGAGTAGGGTCTGCGAGACCCAGGTTCAGATCCCCATCTTGCAGTGGAAGCTGACTGTGTGATTTTGGACCAGTCACATACTTTCAGCCTAGCCAACCTCACAGGGTTGTTGTGCAGATAAAAAGGAGGAGAGAATAATGTAAGCTGCTTTGGTCCCCACTGTGGAGAAAGACTGTAACTTTCCTAGGTAGAGGCTGTGGGGGAGGAGTGTGGAGATGGAAAGTTGAAGACAGAGAGGCAGATAAAGGTAGGTTGGCTGTTGGGTGGGAAGGAAATTGTGTTGCCAATTCCAGGTTGGCAAATTCCTGGACATTTGAGGGGTGGAGCCTGGGGAGGGTGGGATTTGAGGAGGGGAGAAACTACAGACCAGTATAATGCCATAGACTTCACCCTCCAAACCATACATGGAGGAGAGAGAGAAAGAAAGGGGGGGGCAGAAGGGAGAGAGAGTGTGAGAGAGGTAGGAGGAGACAGTAGGAAGCAAAGACGTGAGGAATAGGATAACCATCCCTCAAGTTTCTTGCGGGTCTCCACTTGTAACATCTAATTGGCACCTCAATACGGTTCCAAAAGTTGCAACTTTAATTATCACCTCATGAGGAAGATCAGGTACTTAGTGGATTAAGTTTACCTTTGTTGCACTATTTTCTATCTATATAAACTTGCATAGCCGGATATAATTTGGGACGCCAATCCTCTAAATATTGTATTGATGCTATGTACCTATGCATTTAACAGGGGAACATAAATTCTCCCCTATCTCATGTTGTTATTATTGTTCATGTAACTGTTATTATTGTTTGCTCACCAATTATTTCAATAAAATTGTTAATTAAAAAAGAAGAAGAACTGCAGCCCAGAGCAGGAAGCCACTCAACTAACTCCAGAACTCGTCTGTCTTGTACTGCTGCACTTTTTGAGGATGGGATTCTTCCAGTTGCTTATCCACAAGTAACACTTCAAGTGCCCTCCCCATTCGTCCATAATAAATCTCTGATGTGTCTCCTGGTCCAATCAGAATACAGGCCCACATTTTTGATGCTGTCCTCTGTTTCATATGCAAATGTTTAAAATATTGTCTCTCACAGTATATAATGGCTGCTTACATCTTTGATATATATATGCATTCAAGTAGCTAAATTGATGGTGCTAATTAATGGGATTTACCTCTACAATTTATTTGGGTCATGGTCAATGTTCCCTCTAAGCTGAGTTAGTGTGAGCTAGCTCACAGTTTTTTAGCCTCCGGCTCATACAATTTTGTCTTAGCTCAGGAAGGATGGCTCCAGAGCAGACTAATTTATGCAGTAGCCAAATCGCTCACTCACAGCTGTAATGCCAGTAGCTCACAAAGTAGAATTTTTGCTCACAAGACTCCACAGCTTAGAGGGAACATTGGTCATGGTCCCTTAGCCCACATTCCAATGCATGGCTATATGGGAGTACAGAATGAAATGTAAAAAGGTATTACTTTTTCCTGGATTTTACATGGATGGAAAACCTATATTTGTGAGAGTCTCACACACAACAAATATGAGTTATGGATCTCAAAGCGCCCACAAACCTTGGAATATCCCTGTGAGCATTGTGAATTGTCTGTGAGAGGCTACTAATAAATAAGATTTATCATGTAACTATATATTTTCTCCATGGGAAGACATTTCAGCAAAGGTGAAGTCGGGATGAATAATACTTGTATCTGATGCATGAACTATACTTCTCTACTGATGTTATACCAGACACACATCCATAAAAGAAATGGACAAGAATATGCTACTGTCTGCATACTGTACAGTCCAATAATTACCTCACAACAGAAGCCCTATATGAGAAAGTCCTTGCTCAGTATAATGATTAATCCAGTCCTATGCCAAGCTATGTAAGCTAAGCAGTTGTTCTCCTCAGGTTGTACAAAGGATTTCTCAGGCAGCTGATAGTCTGGTGTTATCCATAATTAATATTCATCTTAAGAACTAGCTCCATCCCTTTTAAAATATTCCAATACAGATCCCTTAAAGATGACATTTATTCTATTTAATTTATGCAATTTTCTCACTAAATCAATAAATATTGTCTTTGCCTGAATATCAAGCTCACTAAAAAGCTTTTCCTTTAGCTAGGTACAAACAAATGGGGCAGTCAGAGACTATAGTCATTTATTCATAGAAAAGAAAGGCATATTTACTGGAAAATAGCCAAGAGGCATAGTTTGTGACACTGTTTTAAAAAAGGTGACACAGTGAAAAAATTCATTTCCAGGTAGACATTTACAAGGGAAGGCAGTCCCAAGCATGCAGTTCAATGGTGCAATATGATAATTTTAGACTTTTGCCTTAATGGCCTTAGGTTCCCTCCCCCGTTGTTACAGGTGTTCTGAGAAGTACAATCCCCAGAATTCAGTGGGGGAAGTACAAGAAGAGCAACAACCTGCACTTGGGGCCCTCTGCTGAGCCATCTATATATCTAATAGTGAACTGGCCCCCTCTGTGCGGATCCTTAAATCCGGACATCGGGGGCACTTGGGGGGGAGGGAGAGGTTTGTGCACACGTGGGGCAGTCCCCACGTGTGCACAAAAATCCTAAATGGTGACAAAAATTTCTGGGGGATGTTTAAATCCCCCCCAAAAGTGCCAGAGTGTTCCGTGCGCATGCGCATGGAACGCTCTGCGACCGAGGCTGCCCCCGCCGTTGGGAAGGGAAGCGGCGAGGAGCCGGGGGGGGGAAGGCAAGGGGGGTGGAGGACACGGGGGAACCAGCGGGATGGGGGTACTTACCTCCTCCTGCTGCTTCCTCTGCCTCCCCCCCGCGAGGAGGGCCGGCTGGACGGCACTCTTGAGGAGCGGGGCGCGCTCCCTCTCCGGGCTGTGGGGCTTGGAGCCGGGGGGGGGGAGAGAACAAGTGGAGACCCAACTAGAACACAGTAGGCAACATTTTGTTGCGGGTCTCCACTTGTATTTTCTAAAGCAGATTATCTTTACTAAAAACATCTGGGGGGCTCTGCTCAGCCATGGTGTAGTGGCTAGGTGGTAAGAGCTGGGGAGGATGATTCAAATCTTAATCCCCACTCAGCAGTGACCTTGGGCCAGTTGCTAGCTTTCAGAGTAATTTACTTCATAGTTGATCGCAAGAAAAATGTGATAATTCACATGCATACGGAGACTGGAACACTGGGACTATTCACACTTTCTCATTTATTTATTGACTAATCTACCTCATGTGGTAATTTTTGTAATAACAAAGCACTGTAAGGTACATTGGAACTCTTCTTTGGTTACAATAAGGGAATCTGCCCCCACACTAAACATAGAGGTGAAAGCTCTGGAACAGTGGGTATGATAGAGACATTCTTTGTTCCAGGCAACATGGAGGTTATTTTCTAAAGCAGTTCACCAACCATCTACTGTAACCATACACTTGTATCTATGATGAGCAAGAGGTCATAGCTATTAGAGGTGTAGGATTCTACCACACAGCACAGTAATAAGCAACAACAATATTCTTATATTTGGATGACTTCTTCAGAATTGTCAAAAGACAATTCCGTAGTCCTACACAGTTCATTCTTCAATGATAGCATTAATTGAAAGCAACCATCTTCTGGTTGCTTTCATTCAAAAGTGTGATGTCCACATTGTACTGCTCCTTCTAGGAGCATGCTGAATTCTTCCTCTTGTTTCATTTCAATCCCTTCCTAAAACCTATTATTTGTCTTTTGTCATTGATGCTAAGATAGGTCACATTTGTTTAAAAAACACATTACATAACAGATACTAATCCTGAAACCATTAATGATAGTTTTATCTGTAAAGTGACAAAAATCTGGCTTGACCCAACTGTAACAGAATTTGGTACATACCATTATTATGATTTAAATGAATATTTAAATGAATTATAGTTTTATTAATGACTTCTGTTTTAACATTTTAGATCTTTTAGATTTGATTACTTCGACTGTAAAATTTTATTGTAAAGTTCGTATTATGAGGCTAACATGTATATTCATCTTTTATAATTGAGCTTAAGACCTTTGGTCACAGAAGCTAATAAACATAAGTAAGTAAGCAGAGGTCGATTCGGGGGGATTGCGGGGGATCGCTGTTCCCCTGGGTGAGGTGCGGGGGCGGGGCACACGATGAAGCCCCGCCCCCGCTTC
>NW_015170275.1:1042090-1068076 GCF_001447785.1 Gekko japonicus | reverse complement strand
CGGCCTTGCAGGTCCACCGCCGGGCCCCTGATGGGGCTTGGCAGTGGAGCCGCAAGGCCGGCAGCGGTGGCTGGGACCGTTGGGGGTGGGGGGCCTTTGCGGGGCTTCCTCACACTCCCGCCGGCCTTGCAGGTCCACCGCCAGGCCCCTCATGGGGCTTGGCAGGGCTTCTCCGCGCTCCCGCTGGCCTCGCAGCTCCACCGCTGAGCTCGACGGGGGCTCGGTGAAAGCTGAAACCAGGGCGGCCACCAGAATTGTTGGGGGGAGGGAGTGAAAACAAAGTATAAATGCCCGGATTTTCTGTGTATTTTCCGTAGCAATGTGGTCATCTGCCCCCATGCTTGGTTTATAGCTGTTTTGGTTTATAGCTGGTCTTGGTTTATAGCTGTTTTTTCTCTCTGGAATTGCCTACCAATGTTCCCTCTAAGCTGTGGAGTCTTGTGAGCAAAATTTCTACTTTGTGAGCCACTGGCATTAAAGCTGTGAGCGAGTGATTTGGCTACTCAAAGGTTCCGGTGATGTCAGGGGGTGTGGCCTTATGACACACTTCCGGTGATGTCAGGGTGTGTGGCATATGCTAATGAGTTATGCTAATGAGTTCCCCTAGCTCTTTTTCATGAAATGACCCCTGATAGCAGTCATATGCTACCTTGTTTTCAAGGAAGAGAGGAACTAATGCCTGAGTTTTCATGTACCCATTCTCCCTGTTTTTTGAGCCTGCCCCAAAAAATCACCTGTGTTGATGCTCCAACAGCAAGCATTACTTTTAAAACAACCTTTGAAAGAAGGCCATAAAAATAAGATACTGATATTTTCCCTAGCCTACTTTTTGTTTATTGTGCATGCCTATGAAAGAAAGGCACTGATATTGTTATTTCCATGTTCTGGCAGCGAACCTTAGCAATGGAAATTGTGCCCCAGATTGAAATGTGACACGGCCTATCACAGGTCATGTTCTTCACTGTCTACAAAGAAAGTCAATGAGAAAAACCTCGTTGGAAATAGGAAATAAGCTTCCGTGAAATGGGCTTTATATTTTATGGAGGCAGGACTGTTGTTGCAAGCCATTCAGCACTTATTGTAATCTACTGCAGTGAAACACTGATTCATGACTGGGATCAACAGCCACTGCAAATAAACAGAGGCAATAATATATGACCATTATTATTTCTTAACTGAAATATTTATCCTTCCTAGCTCATTGCAACCACTGGACTCCTTCAGTTTACATCCACAAATGCCGAAGGGGAGTTAAGGGCACGCACACTGCTCATCAGAGCTCTGAGCCTGTTGTGCTTAAAACATCTCACTGGGAAACTAATTCGGTATGCTTCAGATGTTTGCATTGAGACTGCTTGCAAATGGGCAAGGGGGGGATGAAGAAAGGCAAACTGAACCTGTGATTGTTATGAAATCCCGTACTGTATTGACACAGTGGCAGGCAGCACAGGATGTGCGTTTCTGCAAAGCAAATGGCACAGATATGCATATCTAACTACACATACACTAGGCACTAAATAATACAATGAGACCTATTGAGAAACAATTGCCAGGAAAGGACTCTCTAAAACTTTGTTTAGCTTCCTATAAAATTAGTGGGGAAGCTTCCATTTTAAAGAGGAAGTGATCACCCTTGAACCCATTTGGAAGACTTCGGGGTTGTTGTTTTTTGGCTAACATCAAGTGTAGTGTGTGTGTGTTAAAACGAGCATCTGTACAGAAAGCTTCCATTGCTTCTGAGGTGAGCTTCATGTAAAATGCTCAGGGCGAAGGGCCTGCTAAACACACTTCACTAACTGGACTGTATAATTTGCACACTGTATTGTCCCCCATTTGCTGCAAGGACAGGTGGAGAATCTAGGCAACATGTGCACGGAGGGTTGGTGGCCAATAGCTTTGGAACGGAGACTCTAAAAAAACACTCCGTAGCATCCTGAAAATTAATTATTAGTAATGCAGGAAGTCATCAGATTGGTACATGCTTGAAAAAGCAAACCTGTAGACACTTTTACAGCTTCACAATATTGATACTGTACCTCATGGCCACTACTGAACAGATGGTCTGTGTTGTTGCCTCTGGCTGCATTGATCGCCTCTTGAGAGGCGTGAAGCTGATTGATTTCAGGCACCCTTGATCCATCCCTCTTGAACAGGGAATTTTTATTGCTTGAGTTTATAGAACACAACGTTGATTTGTTCGGGGGGGTGGGTGTGTCACTGGGCACATCAGCATTTGAATAGCCTGAACGAGGAGCTCTGGATGGTATCCTATGGCTTTATCCCTTCCAAAACTATCAGGGAGTCCTATTTCAGCCTTAGCTACCTGCCAGAGAAATTCATTTTCTCTCTTTTATATCTGATGAATTGTTGGCCTCATATCTGAGATGCTGGCAGAAATATGGGAAAGAAGGTTTCTGAAAATTACCAATGGATTACTTCAAGATTTATTTTTCTTAGGAGTAACCATCAGAATATCTTTAACTGAAGCAATCTCACACAGGCCAGTAGCTACAGTGGGGCATCTTGGTGCTAGGCCCCCTGACTTACTGGCAATGCCCTCCCCACTTCCCATCCAGTGGCAGCAGGTGCGGGGAAGGAGCCGGGTATTCCATTTATTTAATTTAATCCAGTGCCCCCTAAGAAATTTAAATGCCCCCCAACTTAAAAAATCCTGGCTACGGGCCTGATCTCACGCCTCCCCTTTGCCCTGTAGGACACCACAGAGCAATCCAGGGCCACTCCCACATGGGAGCAGAATGTAAGCCGGATGGATGTGGGGGGGGGATGGTGGTGCCCACCCTGTTCCTGCACAGCTTACTGCTGTCCCACCCTTCCCCTCCTACCCTGCCCCTTGCAACCCGTTGCATCAGTGCAGAAGCTCCAAGGCCACAACAATTGGGTAGCCCTCCTGCATTGGGTAAGCCTCCCTTTCTTCTTCACGGCATTCCATCTGTGCTTCTTCTCTGCTGTAACGCTTGCTTATCTACAGCCATGCAGGTGGTGTGGTGTCTAGGAGTGAGGGAACCGTGGGAGCGCTGTCAATTCCCAGCTTTGGCTTAAACGGCCTGGGGCTCCTTCTCCCGCATGTGGGAATGTGGCTAATTGGCCTAAGGAAGGGGTGTGTGCATACGAATGCCCTATATCCCATTATGGTTGTAGGGGCAACGCCATTCTTAACAGTGCCTTTGTTAATGCTTCTATAGCTCTTCAATAAAGTATAACCTTTCTGATAAGCGTGTACTCCGTTGTTGGCTGTGGAACCTGACATCCCCTCACTGGATTGGCTGAGCATTCTCATGGATATTTCACCCACAGCCACCCTACACATTTCTCTTTGAGACAGATCACAGGGGGGAGGGTTGGCTTGTATGTTTGTTTTTTGATCTGGCCTCCAAAGGGAAAAGTACAGGAGTCATGCCGTGCTCAAAATGTGGCATCATGAGGACGATCTCCCCCAAAGCAGGGCCATTCTGCTGGCCACATGGAGCAAAATCCTCATGTAGAAGCAGCCTAGGTGTAGCCAGAAGCAGCCTAGGTGTAGCCAGTCTGCTTCTTCCAAGTTCAATATTCCTACCTTCTATGGCTGGGATTTCCCTGCTTTCTTTCTTGAGTAGGGGGATGCTCTACACATGCAAAGGTAGAGAAATGCATATTATTTGCTTAATTTCATTTTTTTTGTTTCCTGGAGGTTCATTCATTCCCATTATGTTTCACTTACTTTTGTTCCCCTAAATGAATGAGACTAACTATCCTTCCTTTTCTCTTTCTCCCTGCACTTACTAGGGTTGTGGGTTAGAGACATCCCCAACGAATAGCATTTCTCTCCAGAGAAGCAAGCGAGAAGCCCATGCATATTTTTCATCTATGTTGTGAGTTTATCCCTTTTTGCCCAAAGGTCACTTGAATCAAGGATAAAATGATTCAGGATCAGCCAGCAGCCAGGTTGGAAAGGTCAAGTTTCCATTCCCTCATTTTCCATGGTGACGTATCCATCCCACACTCTGTACTTTCACCCTTGCTCTTTTTATTCTAGGTTTGTTGGGGTTTTTTTTTAATCAGACAGAAAGCAGTTAATATTTGGAACCCAAGGAGAGCAATCCAGAAAAGATAAGAAGCATGTACACTTCAGTGCCATTCTTTGTATGATCCTTAATCTCGCCTTAACTTTCTCTAGACTTGTCCGAGGGAAGTTAATTCACTGTTGATGCTGTCATCTCCACTAGGGTACAGGTACCACTGATCCTTTCATCCCCCCACCCCATTCACTTCCCATTTGGGCAACATTCATCATGCACTTGAATATATATATTTTTAGAAAGGTTACACCTCCCCTCCCCGTATTAATGTATGATTTCTGGTCTGACTGTGTTGAATAAGGCTGTGGAAATTGCTCTACATGCCTGCTACCTACCACCAACTGCCCCCCACCCCCCCAGCCAAGTGCAGTACTGCCACATTCAGGATTAAGCCTGAGTGGAATGTCTGACAAGGACTGGGATGATCTGTGTTCAGATCAGCACTTGCTGTGAAACCTATTGAGTGAATCTGGATTGTCATTCTCTCTCAGACTAAGCTGCCTCACAGGGTTGTTGTAAGGATAAAAGGGAGGAGAAGAACCATATGTGAAGCCCCGAGCTCCTTGAAGGAAGACAGGGGGGAAAGTTCATAAAATAAAACTCATAAAAATAAAAATAATAATAAAAGAAAGTAGTGTGCAAAAAAGGGTGTCATGTTGGCAGCTACATTTAATGGATGTTTCACAAACTGTAGGGATGTCATCATCCACAATGGCAAAGATAATTTACATTGAATTCAACATATTTTCCAGAAAGCCAGTAGACTGGATAACAGAAATATGATCTATAACCAGATATGACATAAATTATACACTCACATTTAGAATACAGCTTGCAATTCTGGGTTTCATACTCTTCTGAAGAGGGATAATGATGTTGGTGAAGGTATAGAAAAGGTCATCTAAAATAATCAGTATGATCTAAGAAATCTGTGATTAGGATGTCCTTTGGTCTTTTAGAGGTGGGCAGAGCAATCCGGGGGGGGGGGAATGAAAGTGCTCAGGGAGCCAATTGACCTCTGCATTGCCGTATGTCCCAGATATACCCACATAAGGGCCACTTATGATAGCGCAGGCCCCAGCACTGCCCCGTTGCTCGCAGCTGCCCATTGGCACAACAGAGGCGTGGGCCCCTGCATCAGCGTGGTAGAGGATGTTTTTGGGGGTGTGGCCAGAGTTAGTCAGCTCCCTGAGCCCTTTCAGCCTGGGGATGCCCCCTGCCAGAGGCAGAAAGTTACAGCAACAAAAAACATGGCGTAGCCCATAGGAGCCCATCGAACTTGAAAATCAAGTGTCTCCCCCCCGCCCCCGCTGCAGCCTTGCCCATTAGGCTCAGAGGAGCTCAGGGTGCCGACTAGAGGCTTAGCCAATCATCTCCCTCCCCAGCATTCAATTGCACCCCCCATCCTACAAAAACTTCCACCAGGTCACCTTGCAACTCAGTTGTTAGGGCATACGACCCAGGACTCTGTCTTGGAGGTCCCTGCCATGTGGACTTAGAGCAGGCGGTGAGGTGCTTTGGTGGTGGGAAAAGCACAGATAGGACATTTGGCACTACAGGGCGAGCACTTGGTGCCGACACCCAATGAGGACAGCAAAGTCTGTACTCTGTGGCTGACCTCTCCCATTTCAGAGCCTGAACACGTACCCTGCCTTTGAAAGCTCAAGCTTCAGGGGCAACCATGCACTGACAGGTAAGCAGGGGCAAGATTCATGAGCTGGCTCCCCCCTCCCCTCGCTTGTGGCTAGGTGCCACGACAGTGCCTCCTGCACACACTCAGTTCATGCAGGGGCAGCAGAAGCCATGGCCTCGCAACACCATGGCCCCTGACATGCCATGGGAAAAGATCCCAGGAAAGTTTTCTGAGAGATCCGGGGGGGGGGATTGCTCTGTCATATGCCTGTTTCCCGCCCTCGGCAGAGGACAGGGTGTGTTTGTAGTGATGGTGAGGTCTGGCAGCTGCTCCACTGTACGTGGTGAACCAGCTAGCCATGTGACCCTGTAACTTATTACCTTGCAGAATCACAGCCTCGAGCAGCAACTGCAGGTGCTGCTGTGGATGGGTCGCCAGCCATCTGGGAGCACTTCTACACAGGACAAGTGAGTGTAATTTGGATGGCACCATCATGTGCCTCTAGGGGGGTTCGTGGCACGCCCCCCCCCCGGCTGCATTTGGAGACCCTTGCAGGCCACCATATCCAGGGCTGAGCCCAGCATGGTATTCATGTCTGCTCACCATGGCTGAACATATCTCTGGTTTATTTTCCCACAGCTGGAGATTCAAAAGGGAGACATGTGGGTCTGGCAAGTTCCACCTCCCCCCATACCCCCCCCCGCTCACTCTGAGGCTCCAGCCCTCATCTTGGAGTAGCCTTCCAAGTTCCACCTGCAATGCCACCCCCCATAGATGCATGTCATGCAGGGGATCCTCAGTCCTCTTTCCCGTGGTCCCAGAGAGGAAGCCCTGTTCACACCTTGCCATGGCTTGCCGTTCAATAAAGTCTGAGTTGTGCCACAACTGTGTCTCTGTCTGTTTGGTTTAGACTACATGACATGGCCTCCAAACCCTTCCCTGCCCCACTACCCCCCCAGCCCATTTATCACTCCCTCTGAGGGCTTCAGCCAGCTTGGTGCGGTGCTTGGAGCATGAGACTATACCTGGGAGATCCAGATTCCCTTCCCCACTTGCTCCATGGAAGCTAGGTGGGTAGCCTTAAGCCAGATGCGCACCCTTAGCCTAACCAACTTCACAGGGTTGTTGTAAGCGTGAAATGGAGGAGAGGGGAATGATGTAAGCCACTTGGGGGAGAAAGGTCGCCAATGCATTAAGTGCATGAATGGGATTCATTACTGTCTCTCTGCTCCGTGAATGGGCTTCTGTCACCCAGGGGGAAGACATCTCTGAAGGTGACACTATGAGAGTGGGGGACCATGGGGGTCCCTGGAGTCAGTGGTGGTGGTGAGCCAATACAGCAGGCAGACTCAATGTTTTTGGAGGGGGTGGGCCCATTGGACATACTGGCATGCAGGAATGATACATGACTTGCATGGTTTCCATCGCAATACATCACAACTATATCACTACATGATGAATGCAGAATGAATTTGGACTGATATCCTCTGGGCACTTATTGCTCTGGAACCTGGAACACGAACGGCAGTGCTGAGAGAGGAATGGCAGTCATTCCAGTCCCAGACCACCTCTGCTCCATTGAGGAGGGAATTGGAGGAATCTGAGGGTGGTGCTGCATGCCCCTACATTTGAGGCCACCCAAGTGGCCCCCTCTCCTGCTCCACCACTGGCAAGGGCAGTGTGGTAGTGCCTTCAGCCACAGACAGCTCAAACCCTTTCCCCACTATCAGGTGGCCAGATCTGCTGACAGGCGTTGGCCCCTTTAAGCAAGTGGAGGGTGTGCTCCTGGAAACGAGCGCAACTCCTACAGCTCCTGTGGTCTGCCCCTCTCTGCTCCCTGCCTGAGATGGATGCTAGATTCCACGCTCATGCCACATGGCCACTGATTGGTTCTGGCAGCCCTGTCCATCCTAGTGCCACTGCCTCCACTGACTGCCACAGCACAGTTGCTATAGACACTACCCAGGTTACGAACAGAAAACACTGCAAATGCACGGACTTTGTCTGCCAGCTGCTGCATAAATTATGCCCTTAGAGAATAGACTAGCGCCGCCCTAGTCATGCGGCAGGTGGACACGGAGGTGCGGGTGTGGCTCAGGATGGCTCTGTAAGTGCAGCACTGTGGGCACTCTGGGTTACAGGTACAGCTCTGGAGGGAGTTAACCCTTCCCACTTTTTTTTTCCTGCTCCCAGTTATTCTCCTGGAGCAGCTTAGAACTGTATAGGTTCTGTAGAAATTCCTATATGTTTTCTCTCGTTTGGCTAAGTTTCACTCAGAAGTGGATGCAATTTAATGTTACAGAGGAAAAGATTAATCTCCATTCTCCCTTAGAGCCACATGAGTCTTGACTCTTCCATGGATACTTTTTAGCCTTAAAAAACCTATGGGGAGATCCTAATCCTGGGTCTCCCTAGTCAAATCTATATTAGTATTCATCTACCTTATGGTGAAAAGATTCAGAACCTGAGATGTCTTGGGTTAACAAAAAGAAGACTGGAGTTATAAATGACAGCAGTATAATATGAGTAGTGTGGAAAGAGTGAGTAAGGGAAAGTAGTCTTATGTAGCCTCTTTCCTGGTGTACAGTCTTGTTACGTGCAGGCAGATTAATATGTATATTCAAAGGTCCAGTCTGAACTGGTGCAGCCTGGCATCCTATCACTTCATTCTGTATAATCTGTAGAGTGGCCGAGTGTTTCTTTGGATGGCACATAATCAATTTACAGAATTTATTGCATAAAGATGTGATGCTGGTGACCAGACATATATTTTTTAATGGTAAGTGCAGAGAGTATCTTCAGCTAATGATATTAGCTTTAGCCAAGCACAACCTGCATGTTACGACTACAGATGTTGGAATCCAGCCATGAGAGATATTACCATCATGCTTTGTTTGTGATTTTTTCTGAGGCATCAGCTTGGCCAACGCTAAGCTAAGCAGACACTGAATCATATCCATGGCATGGTGGTTCTTTCTTTTGTTCCTAAAGAGTCTGTATGTTTTGAGTCAGTTTTGCTCCCCATCCAAGAAACTGCAACACTGGTGATTATCTGACTTTTGCAAGTAACTTTGGCACTCATCTGGGGCTGGAGGTCAAAATTAGCAGTTTCTGGGAACTAGTTATGGCTACCTTTTTTTCCACCATGTCCCAACATTTTAGTACAGGTGCTTGTTCACAAACTGCTCAGGTTTTGGGGTTTTTTTTTACTAGCATGTGGAACGAGCTCCCGGAGGAGATCCGGGCCCTGCGGGACCTGATGCAGTTCCACAGGGCCTGCAAGACGGAGCTCTTCCACCAGGCTTTCGAGTAGGGGCAGCCGCCCCTCGCTCCCCCCTGTTATATTGTCATCATGGGGGGTGGAAGAGGCCCTAGGAAGAAAACATCTGAATTCTTGAACATCTGAATAAATGTTGAAACCACTGAACGACTATGGGGAACCTCTGGACTTGGCCCGTCATCTTTGGGGGTTTTGGAAATGAAGATCAATGAGCACTTTAAATTTAAATCTGTAATGGGATTGGTTTTAAATTGTATAATTGTTTTAACAATATGAATTATGTTTTATTGTTGCAAGATTTCTTGCCTTGTTAGCCACCCTGAGCCCTACGGGGGAGGGCGGGGTATAAGTCTGATTAATAAATAAATAAATATCATAGCTAATAACCTATCCATTTCTTAATCTCATTTGTTCTGGACAATGAACTCTAGTTTACAGAACATTATGGTATGCTAATACAAAGCACTGGTACTTGAATGGGAGACAACAGAGGAAAGGTCTGCAGAGGAAGGCAATGGGGCAAACCATCTCTTCTTCTCACTTGCTTTGAAAGCACCTTGCTGGGGTCACCATAAGTTGTTTGCAGCTTGACGGCACTCACATACATATACTAGGAAGGACACATTTTTAAAAAAAGTTTTAAAGAGAACCCAGTTTTATAATGACAAGTGTTTATTGAACAAATGTTATTAGCATTCAGGGCAAAGAAATCAGCCATATATAAAGGAATGATGCAAAATTGTGGGCTTTCCTTTTTCTTTTCTAGAATGAAATTTAGTGAGATGATTAATAGCTAATATTTTCTAATTATTCCATTGCATACCAATCCATTACTTTTCTTGTTGTCCAAGGGGCTTGTTAACTATAGAACTGCTGTTTGTGCAAATCCAGCATTCATAAAGTTCAGTAGTTTGCTTGCTTTTTTCCTAGAGAGGCACCAAGTATTTGCAGGAGAAATGTGTAAACCCTCTGTACAAATGGCATACACAGATTCTGGATTTTGCAAAACAAGGAAAACACATAAAATCTGATATCTTATGTTCATCCCCTGTGTTCAGAATGTTTTTAAATACCGGTAGCTTTTGCCAGGTACTGAAGCTTACAGTTGTTTTCAGAATTGTTATTTTTTTCTTGCATAAATCACGTGTAGCTACCTGAAATCTTTCATCAGGTATATTTGAAGGAAAGAAGTTATGAGAATGATAAATTAATGAACTGTTAACTATATCTTCAATTCTTTATAAATGCTGCAGAAGTTTATATGAGATTTTCATCAGTTTTGACTGGAATGAAATCTCACTGCTTCCAAAGGAATTAATATTTTTAGATCCTATTGTCAAGCCATTTAAATGGATCTATTTAGTGCCTGAATAATGTTCTGGCTCTCTTGACTACTTTTAATTTCTAGAAGTCAAATAAATTGTTAAATGTTATTTTAACTGGATTTTTTTTAACAAAATGAAGAACATTAGAAAGTTAAAGTAAGTACATAAATCTCACTGATGGTGAAAATTTTAGCAAGTGTAATAGCACACATACAGCTTTAGATATTGATTTTAAGCAGTCCCAGAGAAATAGCTTTATCCTTCTCTGTAAATCTTTCAGAACAATGAAGCACTGGAGGAACACTAAGTATTTAGAAACAACTACTTTCCATCATATTCCATGTTCTGGGTCTATAAAAAAACTACACTGTAGCTCAAGGGATGCTTACCTGTCTGCAGACAGAGCCATGAGTGTGAAGACTGACACCCCCACTGAAGTGAGCTGGATGAAAGGGATCAGTTTGCATCCAACCCGACCAAACAGCCACTCAGGAGACAGGTATCTGCTGGCATCCACAGGAACGCAGGTGAGCAAGAGAAGCAAGTCACCAATGGCCAAACTGGAAATGAACAAGTTAGGGACATTTCTCATGGACTTCACTGTACAGAAGATTTTTATCAGTGTTATGTTGCCAACAAGCCCTATCAAAATGATGATCCCATAAATCGTTGGAATTGCATACAAGAATCTATAGTAAAATAAGTCTTCATTCAAGAAGGAGAGGTTCGCATGTTGAACAGCAGAGCCGTTACAAAGAATGAAGTCATCCAATTCCACATCTAGAAAAATGCATTCCTCAGAAGCCATTGCCAGACGTTGGTGTGAAGGGATAATGACAGCTTGATTTAAAATGCCCACACCAATTCCCTTAAATCGATTTTGTTCCTCCTTGGAGGTGATCAACAGAAGTGGAATGTCTGATATAAGTGCCACATACAAAATAAATCCCGCCCATTCACACAAGAAAGCTTCAGTGTTAGTTCAGTTCCAAAACTTAGGTCTCTTGCCTATTTATTAGGCCTGGGAATAAGGACGCCCCCACTTTGCAGAGATGATCTATCAGATTGAGAGATGGAGTCCATAGTCCAGTATCAAGTTTGACACGCTGGTGATTTCAGGGATGAAACAAGTGGATTACATTCTGTACGAACTTTTAGGAGGTGCTGCCCTTTTCCAGTTTCGTTCCAATTTTCAGCTCCTGTACTTGGAATAAGCTCCGTTTTCAGCAAAAGTAAAAAGCCGCTCTTTTAAGCACACATATCCTAGAGGCAGTATCTTTGGGACGTCTGCTCTCTCCCTGCTTCTCACAACAGCAAGCTTCCTTAAGCGAAGGCTGTTGTTAGTTATAGGAAAGTGTTGGCTTTAGCTGGAGAATGCCAGCCACCTACTGGACACTTTACTCACTGCCTGACCAAATACATTTTGAAATGTGCTTTAAACCTTTTCATGACATTTTTTGCCATAATTTAAAAAATATTAGTTGGTTGTATAAATGAAAAGCACCTTGTTTTAATGATTAACTTAAGTTTGGAGAGAGGAAAACTGTCCCTTGGGTTTTTGCCATGCAAATAAGACTTACACGAGAGGCTACAATGCTAGATTCTCAAGCCAGTTATGCTGCTCTATGCCAGACTCTGTTACAATAAACAGACTTTCAGGGACTTTCAGGGAGGGGTCTCATTTCCACCTCCTCCACTATTCCCTCTTTCACTTTCCTGAAAGCCCCTGCAGCCTCTCCCCTTTCCCTGCTTTCTTCTCACCTTCCCACCCAACAGCCAACCTACCTTTATTTGCCCCCTCTGTCTTCAGCTTCCCCCCCCCCCCCAGCCTCTGCTTAGGAAAATTATGGCACAGTTGTGTGGGGCTGGCTGCTAGGCCTGGCCCACTTGCATAATAAGGAACACTCAAGGTCTTGCGGAGGGTGCACCACTTTCCCCTGTGTCCCCCTCCACATATTATGTCCCCTTTCCCTCCTCCCGTCAACCCCCATATCATTTCCCCTTTTCCTACCTCATTCTCCTTCTCAGCCATTCACCAAGCTACCTTTTATCTCCCTCCAGTCTACAGCTATATTTATTATTTATTTACTTCATTTATACCCCGTCTTTCTCCATAATGGGGATAAAAGTAGCTTACATCATTCTCCTCTCCTGCTTTTTATCATCACATTAAAGTGTGAAATAGGTCAGGCTGAACGTATTGTGCCTGGCACAACTTCATCTTATGAACTTCCATAGCAGACTGGTGATTTGAACCTGGGTCTCCTGGACACTATTCTGAAGCTCTAGCCACTACACCACACTGGCTTTCATAGAGTGGCTGTTGTTGTACAGTAGAAAGCAGTCAGACCTAACTGAGTCATGTGAGTCTGGTAGTATCAAGTCACCCAGGGGTTGCTGCCAGTCCTGGCCCAGATCTCAAAGGCCAAAATGTCCCCAGAAACAGTCCTGCACTCTCCTTCTGCCTTCTACTGACAGAAACCAAGCACAGAATGCTGTAATTGCCTAGCAACAGCCTGTGAAGGCTTCCATTTCTTAAAGCTGCTGGTGCTTTTTTTATCATTTTGGGTTTTAACCCCACCCCAGTGTTAGGGTTGCCAACCCCCCCGGTAGGGCGGAATTCCCCCCGCCCCGGAGGCCCGTTACCCGGGGAATCGGGGCCCGGGGGGAACTCCGCCCCGGCGTGCGCGTCACCCGGAAGTGACGTCGCACGCTGGGGGCGGGGCCACGCCATTTGAGGGGAAAACTCTTTGTTTTCCCCTCAAATGGCGTGGCCCCGCCCAGCGTGTGACGTCACTTCCGGTGACGCTCTGGCGGCGCGCGCGCGCTTCGTGCGCACGCACATCTTACGACGACTCCCGGACCAGGAGGACGCTCCCCCGCCGGTGCGTTTTTAAAATTTGGCAACCCTACCCAGTGTAGATTTCAGATTTTTCTGCAAACTTGGGGTGATTTTCAGGGTTGTAGGATGATGTGTCTTGTACATCCATGGCTCCAATCATTGGATTCAAGCATCCTCAGATCTGGTTGATTTGGCTATCAGAATATACAAGTGGGGACTCAGAAAGAAGCTTATGGTGAGGGGTGCTTCCCTTCTCCCCACCTTTTTTTCCTTCCTTTTCTCCCCTTCTCTAACAATCTTCTCCTTCTCTTTCTCCCCTTCTCTGTCAGTCTTCCCCTCTCTTTCTTCCCCCACCCCTTCTCTGAAAATCTCCCTTTCCCCTTTTTCTTTCAGTCTTCCCCCCTTTATCTCCCTCCCCTTCTCTCTTTCAAATCTCACTCTCTCTTTCTTCCCCGTCACCGCCTTATCTTGACCTGCTCTTGAGCTTCTGGGGCTGCCCGTGCCCTGAGAGCCACCACCTGCAGCCAGCAGGGCCCCCAGCAGCTGGCAGGGAGTCCAGGAGCCACCACATCAAAGGCAGGGGCCCCAGGAGCTACCATGTCAAGCTGCACATCTTTTTCATTTGCCCAGTGATGGGTTCTGCCTGATGCATGGTAGGGGAGAGGGGTAGCTTTATTCTGTGCTCACTTAGTTTTATTTTAGCCACAGATTGAAATAGGAATGGGGAAAGAAAGTTCCTGAAAATAAATGGAACAGACAGGCTATAAAGAAGGAATGTGTCTCTCTATCTAATGACTGAGAGCCCAGTCTACATCCTTTTTGGTAGGTGTGTGTAGTTGGAACTTTACTAATCAAATCACATACACACCCATTAATAAATAAAGGATCTAAATCCAAACCCAATTATTTCCAACATTCAGGAGTGGTTGGAAACTATTCATTCTGACTGTTCTGATGCCTAGCTATTTCATATGCATAGCAGCAGGAGGTGGGGGGGTAGTAGTGATCCTACTACTGTAGGCCTGATAGGGATGTTGTCCAACCCAAGTAATCAGTCAGTCGTCACACAAAACAGGATAATCTCAATGGACATTTCTATGGCCAGCACTTCCGTTTTCTACAAACCATCTGAGGGTTTGGTAGGCCTCCCTGGTTCTATAAAAGCATGGATCTTGGGATCACGTAAAATATTTCCTTCCTAACCCTAATAGGTAGGGGCAAAGGTTTTGTGTTCACGAGCTGGCAGACACAGGGCAGCTTGGGCAAAGACTGCAGCAGTTCCCCTTCCTCGGTTCTCCCTCATCGATATTGTCTACTTTGCAGACTGGGTGGAGACAGAGAAGGAACTGATGTTCATACAATCCCATACCAAACTGACAGTACTGGTGTAGTCTTCTGCTGGATAACAACACACATCTGATCCTCCTGAACTGACCTACAATTTAAATGTGACAGTGGCAACCACTACATTTGATGCCTATCCTTGATGCCACATGTATGTCATGCCTGCCTTCTATAATATGAGCTGACACTAGGCTTGCCAATCCCCAGGTCACGGTGGAGGTTCCCCCAGTTTTCAGGGCTTCTCCCCACAGCTGGCCAGCTGGTTAGTGGGGAAACCCCGCCCCCAAACCGCCACGTCCCTGCATGACTTTCCCCCAAAGTGATGGTGTCCCCCAGAAGTGATGTCATCACGCTGGGGATGTCTCACAGGTACGCTCTGGTTTAAGGACAAAACTCTATTGCCCTTAAACCACAGCATCCCCATGTGACATCCCCGACATGATGGCGTCACTTCTGGGTGATGTCATCACATTGGGGACATCCCAGAATGCCCCCCAAATCCCCCCACCAGAGTGACAAGGGGACCTGGTGACCCTAACTGACACACCACTATTATTCAGGTTAATGTTAGATTGCATAGGAAAATGAGAGAACAACTCTAAGCAGTGAGGCTTACTCCCAGGAAAGTTTTCTGAAAATGTCACTATTATGTGCTATTCTAAGAAGATTTACGTATACCTTTCTAAATCCATTGAAGTCAATGGACTTAGAGGAGTACTCTTTTAATAGAAGGTAAATATGTTTCTAAATTTCTTCTCTTGGTAGAAGGTAAATATATTTCTAAATTTCCAGAGCAATCTAAGATTAATCAAATTCCAAGATATGTGTTAATCATACTATAGAAAACAAACATGGCATGATGCTGACAACAAACGGAGCGTAGCAACATAGGGATAGAAGGAGGAAGGGATCTGATCTCTTGCCTCATCTTTATAGGTGACATCTCTGTATTCTGTATTCCAGAGATTAGTTGGAATTTCTGGAGAACTCCGAGGCTCACCTGGAGTTTGGTAACCCTACGTTGTCCCTAGTCTGCAGGTGAGAATCTCAGGGTGCGTTCAGACAGACAGCTAATCCCCCCCATTATGCTGGCTCAGATTTGATCCCAATCTTTTTAATCCTTCCTTGCACGACCAGACATCCCCTGGGGGAATTGCCTTACTGCGCGCTGCTTCCACTGTGGATTGTCTAGATGGCATCCAGTGAATGAGGCATGCGTGCGGTGGCTTTTTTTAAAAAACAAAAGTTTGCACATGTGCATAGGCATGATATTGCATCCTTGGCTATTCGCGCATGCGCAGAATCAAGATTTTTTTAAAATGGTGCCGAACGGGCGCCATTTTTAATTGTGCACTGGAATGATCAGATAGGGGAAAGTCCGCGAGTGGCCCGTCAGAACCGAAAACTCTAGATTTAAAGTAGTATCTTTTAGTACGGCTCCAAAGTGCGGTAAAACGGAATGCTCACGGAAGACGGACATTTCCCAGATGTTGATGTCTAGACATTACATTTAAATCCATGAAGCACCCATGCCTCATGCGTATCTAAACAGCCATCTGAACACACCCTTAATGCCTTTAGAAAAGTGACACTTTCCACCTTCCTATTTGGAAAGGAGGATTCCTTGGTTGAGGAAAACAGCCTCTGAGAATTTCATCCCAATTGGAGAACGGAATAGTTATACTAAAATGTATTCCCGACTGAGATCAATGGATCAATAGGTTTATGGTGCGGCCTCTTCTGGAATACTGTGTGCACTTCTGGTCACGGTACCTCCAAAAAGACATTGCAAAGCTGGGAAAAGTACAGAGGAGGGTGACCAAGATGATTAGGAAGTTGAAGCACTTTCTCTGTGAGGAAAGGCTGAAGAATCTGGGACTTTTCAGTTTAGAAAAGAGATGACAAAGGGAGCACATGATAAGAGGTTTATAAAATTAATCATGGGCTGGAAAGAGTTGACAAAGAGAAATTTTTCTCCCTCTCTCAGAATGCTAGATCTCAAGGGCATCCAATGAAGCTGATGGGCAGTAGGTTCAAGATGGGTAAGACAGAGAGTAATTAAAATGTGGAATTCCATGCCAGAGGATATACTGATGGCCTCAAGAATAAACAGCTTTAAAAGGAGATTAGATAGATTCACTGAGGATGGATCTATCAGTGGCTACTAGCCATGGTGAGTGAGGGGAACCTACACATTCAAAGGCACTAAACCTCTGAATTCTAGAGCCAGGAGGCAACATCAGGGGAAGGTCTCAGCCTCTATGCCCTGTTGTTGACCCTCCAGAGGAACTGGTTGGCCACTGTGCGAGTCAGAATGCTGGACTAGATAGACCATTGGTCTGATCCAGCAAGGCTCTTATGTTCTTATGAAACAACTGCTGGATTCATTTCTCAATAGGAATATCTTTGATTCCAACGCTGAAGAACCTGATTCAAGTTTGTAAAATTATAAAAATCAGAATCCGACTTGTTTTTCACATTCTTTGGTTGTTAGGCCTCGAGAAGAAACTACACCAATATTTTCACTTACTGTTCAGAGTAAGAAGGTAAAGAAGCATTCGTTTTTAAAAGAGACAATCTTTGAAATTCTTGGAAGCTTATGGATTTTGTTTGTGGTCATACTTTGGGGTTACAGGCCACATTTTTCTTCATAGCTGTGCAGCCTCATATAATTCCAGCATTACACTTGGTTCAAAGAACCAAAATCAACCCCCACCCCCGTCAATTCAATTTAATTTAATGCAAAATTGGCAGTGCAATAAACTTAAATAAGCAAACTTTAAAACTCTTAGCATTAAAGTGGTGGAATAAAAAGAAAGCACGTTTTGAATTTTTAAAGGTTAAAAATATATCTGAACTAATGGGCAGATTTGCCTCTTTTATTAGGCAAATGTATATGCCTTACAGAGATGCCTGCAATACTGAGAGATGATCATTTTATTTAACATATAACTGCATAATGATGAGTGGTAGATACAGAAGCATAATAGTCTCTATGCACAGTAATATGTATTTAGATGGGGTATGGCTTTTCTAACTCATGCCATATATAAGATATTCTCTAATTATTGTTTAGGAAAATTTCTGTTCATGAAGACATTAATGAAATAAGAATAAGAAAGGATTGTGCTAAGTCATACTATGAGCATTATATCATGTAATTATATTACTCAATGGATAAAGGTAAAGGTTCCCTTGCTCGAAAGCCAGTCGAGTCCGACTCTAGGGTTGCGGTGCTCATCTCCATTTCAAAGCCGAAGAGCCAGCGCTGTCCGAAGACGTTTCCGTGGTCATGTGGCCGGCATGACTAAACACCGAGGCGCACGGAATGCTGTTACCTTCCCACCGAAGTGGTACCTATTTATCTACTTGCAATTTCTTGCTTTTGAACTGCTAGGTTGGCAGGAGCTGGAACTAGAGACGAGAGCTCACTCCGTCATGTGGCAACTCGGGTCTCGAACTACTGAACTACTGACCTTCCACAGCCTGCAGTTCAGCATCTTAACCACTTGAGCCACCGCAGCTCTATGGATACTCAATGGATACTGTTTAGCATTTAATTTGCTAAATAATTCACTGTGTATAGCCATATATATTCATCAGCTACACATTAGAAAAAATCCAAAGGCTTGCATTTTAATTGAAATTTAGTTGGGAAATTGGGAAGCTGGAGATCTTGAAGGACATTGTGCTTCCCACTTTTGATGGAATTCAGCTGACACTTGCTGACAGTTAAGAACCTAGGGGTTATACTGGATCCAGCATTGCTGTGGGAGAAGCAAGCTAATGCAGCCGCAAAAAACACGTTCTTCCAACCTAGCCTGGCCCAGAAGATGGACCACTACTGTGACACAGCTGATTTGGCAACCTGGATCCACACCACACCACAATAACATTGAGGCTAGATTACTGTAATGCACTCTACATAGGAAGTCAGCCTGGAGACTCAAATTGTTACAGAACACTGCAGCTTGGTTATTATTATCAGGAGCTAGGTGGAACATGCATATTACTCCCATTCTGCAGTCACTGTGTTGGTTGCCCATCAGTTACCAGGCTCAGTTCAAGGTATTGGCTATCACATACAAAGCACTTCATGGTCCTTCCTTTATGCAGGACTGCCTCCCACCTTATGCTCTGCCAGAGGTCATTTCGGGGGGGAACGCGGGGGAACACAGTTCCCCCGGGTGAGGTACCGGGGGCGGGGCACATGACGAAGCCCCTCCCCCTGCTTCCGGCCGCCCCGCTTCCGGCCCTTATTCAGCCAGGAGGAAGCAGGAGAAGAGGGAGGGTAAGTTGCTTCCTCCCTGCCTCTCCCCACCCCTGCCTGCCTGGGGCCATGGAGGGCCTTCATGGGGCTTCCTTGCACTCCTGCCGGCCTTGCAGGTCCACCGCCGGGCCCCTCATGGGGCTCGGCAGTGGAGCTGCAAGGCCCGTGGCGGCGGCCGGGACCATTGGGGGTGGGGTGTGTGGCCTTATGACACATTTCCGGTGATGTCAGGGGGTGTGGCCTTATGACACACTTCCGGTGATGTCAGGGTGTGTGGCATATGCTAATGAGTTATGCTAATGAGTTCCCCTAGCTCTTTTTCTACGAAATGACCCCTGTCTCTGCCATCACAGCTTGGCTCATCTGAGCAGGGCCTTCAGCAGGTGCCACCATCTAAATGGGCAAACTCAACAGCTACCCGTACATATGCATTCTCTGTTGTGGCTGAGATTAAGAAGCTCCCACTCTTCTGACTTTCTGCAAATTATGTAAAACTGAATTATTCAGCAAGGCTTGTTTACAGAGGTTCCAGTACAGGTCTATGTACTGTGATGAAATGGGGTTCAGAAAGATGATTTGGTAAAGCAGTAGGGACTGTACTGTCTGTGGCTGTAAGTATGCTCCTACTGTGTAATTTCTGCATCATTTGACATGTAATGTTTAAATGTTTTAGTTTTGTTTCAGTTCTGCTTTCAGATTTCTGCAATCAAAACCCTATTCCACTGTTTACTGGATGTCCAATTCTGTTGATTATGTTAACTTACAGTGTGTAATTCACACTGAGTCTCAGTGAGATGGGTGGAGTGTAAATAATATAAGTAAATAAATAAATATAAGCAATCTAGTATTCTGGTATTTGTTGTCTTCTATAGCAATTGTTGATATGACCTTTCTGAGAAGAGCTGGTGATATTCTGCTGAATAAAGACAAAACTTGTATGAGATATTTCTCAGATGTATTTGCCAAAATTTCCTAGTCATTGTCAAGACAATTCAGTCCAATGTGAAAGTCAAATCCAGTTAACTGCCACATGCTCTGGACACCAACTTCTGCAGATATTTCTCACCATCTGCTAGCCTCTCCACATTCTTTCTCCATGGTCTAGTTCTGAGATATTCTAGGCTGTACAATCCGGTCTGCAATAAAGAGAACTTTGATGCATCAAATGGAATGGATTGGCTTGACAGCATTCCAAATGAACCACTGTTAAGATTAAACTTCCCTTCTGGATTGTAGTGAATATATATGTGCTTTTCTAGGAAAGCAGTTAAAACGATCCCCTATTTGTTCAGCAAAGATAGTCATATACAGGCCTATTTTTGGGCAGGAACGCACAGGAACGGAGTTCTGGCTGGCTTCAGAGTTGGCCACGCCCACTACAGCCAAAACCTCTGCATGCATGGCTACAGAGGGAAGGCCTGGAGAACGAACCCCCCCCCCCGGCGATTCCGAGGCTGGTGGGCCAGGGGGGGCCTGGAAAGAACAGGGAGGCAATTAAAGCCAAGGGAAAGAATGGGGCATGGCCTAATATGCTAATGAGCTGCACTGTCCAGGTGTGACCTAATATGCTAATGAGTTCCTGCTGTTGGGTGTGGCCTATTATACTAATGAGTTCCTGCTGGGCTTTTTCTCCAAAAAAACCCCTGGTCACATAGAAGAGGACATGAAGAAAATGCTCCAGAGTTAGGCTCTGCATGCCTCCATTATTCACAGGTGGGCTCTTTGAAGGAGGTGCCTTTGAGGAAATGGATGAGTGCGAGAGTTGGGCTTGCCAATGTTTTCAGAAAAGTCAGAAGAATGAAACTGGTGATTTCACCAGGAGCCTGAAAAACAATATTGTCCCTTTATCTGAGCCTCAAGTTGTAAATGGTGTTCTTACATGAGAAGAGTATGTTCCAATAGCTAACTACCTGGCCATCAGGGCAGAAGGATCTCATGACCATTACCAGTAGATTGTGACTCACTATTTTGGGTTCACTGACCCAAGGCTTCTGTATCTTCCTGAAATATGCATTACTTCCATTTTCAGGTTATCATCTGCATCATAATTCCTCAGTTTAAATTTTTTTATGTGGTTTGTCTCTTCTCTCTCTCTCATTGCACTTCTGCTACTTTTTGTACATGGGTACAGGAACAATAAAGAACATACTATAAAGCAAATAAATTGTGCTGTTTTCAGTGGAAAGTAGTTCTTTCCATTTTCCAGCACATTTATTCCAGGGCTGAGCAGCAGCATGCCACTTACATCCCAAAGACACATAACATTAAAGAGGCAGTAACTTTCATGCAAAGCAGCCTCTAACCATAGGATAGAAGATGCACCGGCTATTGATGGAAGGTTTCAAGTGATACACTGCTGTGTCTACTATGAAGGAAATTTACTTCTGAAGAGCCATGGCAGTTTGCCTTTTATATCCCAAAGAAGCATCATTCAATGTTATACTTGATTCATACAAAGACTCCCTCAAAAATAGATCTAATCAAGGTGAGTTACAGTTCCTTGAATTATATTATGTTAAAGGACCTGCAGAAAATATGTAGGAATAGGTATACATAAAGAGTCGAGCTGAATATCTAGTAAAAACATACCCTACAGGTGTCCTAAAAACTTCACAAAGATGATCCAGCAGGGAAGAGCACTTCAGTGACTTAGGAAGGAGTCGGAATAGAATAGAGAATCTAAACAGTTGCTGAAATTCCCAAAACTTTGTTTTGAAGATTTTCAATATATTGATAAAGATTTAGGATTTTTTTTAAAAAAAGAATTTCTACACTTTCCATATTATGCTTGTCTCAGGATGGAGATATTATGTGTGATAAAAGTTCTATGAAATTCTCCGAGTGGTGGCAGTAGCAAGAGATGTAGAGCTAGGTGGCAAGATGGGGGTCAGTGAACATGGATCCACTACAAGCTGGCAGTAGCCAAGTGAGGTACTGTTGGCCCATTTTGCAACAGTGACTGATTTATTGTTTTTACTTGTGTATGACTATTCAATTTCACTAGAGTGTAAGGTTTTTGCACAGGCAGGGACAAGGAGGCTCCCAAAGTAATTGGGGGCTGCCTCAGGACAGAGGAAACATTGGAAGACTGCCCCTTTAAAGAGCTTCCACAACAACTGACTGGCAGTGGTTTGAAACAGCTTGACAGGAGGTGCATGCTGATTGGCCGACTTCCTGCTTCCTGGAGGAAGAGGAATCTCCATAAGAAGACAGGGGGTGGCGGGGGTCATGCTCAGCCTGTCAGGCTGCCCAGAAAAGCAGTCAGGAGGTTGCTGATGAGGATGGCACCTGGCTGTTTCTCACAGGCTCTGAGAGAGGGAGATGGCAGGAAGACACTAGGAATTCCTTCCCTCCTGATTTTGAGGCCCGTATGTGCCAACAGTGAGCATCGGGAAGCATGCAGATGGAGAGGTGGGTCTTCAGTGATGCCCCTCACAGCATTCTCCTGTTTCTTGCCTTTGGAGTTTTAAGTCTACTGCAATTCTGTTAGTGTCTTGTGTGGTACTTTGATTTTTTGGAATACAAACAGATAGTCAATTGTTATCCTTACTATGGATTCTAAGAACTTCAAGGAGCACATGTTCACCACAGAAAAATACTGCTTTGTGAGCACTTTAATTGGCTATAAAACCAGTACCCTATCTGAAATTCAGCATTCAAAATCTGTTGAGTGAGCGAGGACAGTGCTTGCAGATTTTATGCTGGCTGTAAAACAAAGATATTAAACCTCAACTGTATGTGTTTGCCATCGTAACAAATGGGAAAATTAAAATGAATTAATGTAATAATGGATGAACTAAAAATAAATAACATTTTAAACCAGAAAATTCAATTAATTTTAAAAATACCACTCATTATTATGATGAAAGGCTACGTTTATTTTTTTTTCACTTTCTAGTAGTACAGCAGACTAAAATGCTTTCAGAAAATAAATGTGATTTTTACAATGCAATCCTAAGCAGGTCTGCTTAGAATGCTAATCAGGTCTATTCAGCGGGGCTTTCATCAAGGAAAGTGTCTTTAGGATTGGACTGTTAGTCTCACCTCTACTGATTAGCAGTGTCAGCCAAGAAGAGTTATATATCTAACTAGGAATAAGGCCTATTGTGGAAATAAATACAATGAGCGCTAGAAAGAGGCTCTGGGAGAGTGCCAAGGCCATGGGCACTCAGCATCTAACTAGGAATAAGGCCTATTGTGGAAATAAATACAATGAGCGCTAGAAAGAGGCTCTGGGAGAGTGCCATGGCCATGGGCACTCAGCATCAATTTGCCATGGCAACCTCAGCAGGGTATAAGGACACAGAGTCCACCATTTTTTACAGGGGAATGGATCAATGCCATCTGGAGAGCAGTTGTAATTCTGAGTGATCTCCAGCCCCCACCTGGAGATTGGCAACAGTGGTTCCCCATTACGGAATGGCTGGTTTAGAGGGCAGAGTCTATGGCATTGTACCTGTCTGAGGCCCCACTCCTCCTCAAACCTCACCCTCTCCAGGCTCCATCTCTCAAATCTCCAGGAATTTCCCACCTGGAGTTGGCAACCCTATCTCCTTCCCAGCCAAGCATCAACCTACTTTCATTTCCCTCTCACTGATTAGCTGTCCATCTCCCCCCCACCAGCAGCCCCCACCATGCTCTGAAGCCCTGCCACATAACCTTGGCTGCCATAGAGGGAGCCAACTCAGCAGGGTATAAGGACACAGAGTCCAACATTTTCTCCAGGGGAACTGAACAATGCCATCTGGAGACCAGTTGGAATTCTGAGTGATCTCCAACCCTCAGCTGGATTTTGGCAACAGTGGTTCCCCATGAGGGAATGGCTGGTTTGGAAAGCAGAGTCTATGGCACTGTTCCTGTCTGAGGTCCCATCGCTCCTCAAACCTCACCCTTTCCAGGCTCCATTCCTCAAATCTCCAGGAATTTTCCACCTGGAGTTGGCAACCCTATCTCCTTCCCAGCCAAGCATAAACCTACCTTCATTACCCCTCACTGATCAGCTGTCCATCCCCCCCACCTGCAGCCTCTACCTGGAGTTGGCAACCCTATTTCCTTCCCAACCAAGCATCAATGTACCTTCATTTCCCCCTCACTGTTCAGCTTTCCATTCCCCCCCACCTGCAGCCTCTACTGTGCTCTGAAGCCTTGGCTGTCATGGGGGGAGGGGCCTGTCAGCAGGATAGAAGGACACAATGAGTTTTCTCCCAAGGCCAAAATAGGCGTGGAAAGGGCCTTTTACTGACAGAAACCAAGCTTGGTTGACCAGCAGCAGGCACTGAGGGGAAAGTAGGCTTCCCAGCTCTGAGTAGAGACATACCTGGAGATCTGGGGGCGGGATCCTGTGGAGGAAAGAGGAGGCAGAAGGACTCAGCCAGAATTTCCAAACCTGGAGCTGACAACCATACTCAGGACTGGGCCCAATGAGTTCCTCACAGAGGTGTAGAAAGGGTTTTGTTCCTTTGTTTATTTACTGGCAGAACCAAGCTTGGTTGCCTACCAACAGCCACTGAGGGAGAAGTTAGAATGCTTTGGCCGGTGGCCTCTATGGCATTCTATTCAGCTGAAGCCTCCCCATTCCCCTCCCCAAACTCTGGCTTCCTTAAACTGGCCTCCTTACCTGGAGCTGGCAACCCTATGAGTTCCTCACAACAGCCACTGAGGGAAACCTTTGTCCCAGACAGGAGCTAAGCAAGAGAAGTGTGCTCATCAGGAGACACAGAGCTTCTGACACAGAGCACAGTGCCTAACAGGGGGGTGGGTGGAAAAGAGGAGCAGACCCGGCCAATGGCACACCAGTAGTCTTGACTGGCAGCCGACAGGCCAATAGCTGAGGGAGTGCATGCAATCTCGCCACCCCATAGGACAGAAGCCACTACCATTCAGCAATTATATATAAGAGAGATTCTCAACAGTCCTCTCTGCATGCGGACACTTATTTCTGCAAATAGGGGGCACACTCTCCCCCAACAGATTTTTCAACAGACTCAGGGGACTCTGTGGGTCTTACGAAAAATCCAAAAAGTGTAATGTATTCAAAGCTGCCTTGAATGCAATGTTGTGAAACATCTAACTAAAATGTAATGTTGAGCTTCGTCCTGGGCTAGGATCTAAAACCATCTCTCCCTTATAATAAAAGAGTTTTGGGTGCCAAAGTTCTAAAATGCACTCCTTTAGTGTTAGGCCGAAAAAACTGCCACTCGGAAGACACTGGCTGGGTTCATTGGCTGCTTTGTGCAGTCCCGGCCAGCGTTCCAAGGTCATTTACATATGGAAGCTGATTGGACTACACTCCATTCCACACCTCAAACTCACCCCCCCAAGGCAGTTGGAATTTTCAGTTGGGAATGATGTCAGCTGCTCCCTAGGCAGAGGCTGTGTGTGTGTGTGTGTGTGGGGGGGGTTTGTAAAACTTAAGACAGACAGGCAGATAGGGTTGCCAACTCCAGGTTGGAAACTTCCAGGATATTTTAGGGATGAAGCCTGCTGAGGGTGGGATTTGAGGAGGAGGAGGAAGAGGGGGACCTCAGACAGATACAATGCCATGCTGCCCACACTCCAGACAAGCTGTTGCCAGTCTCCAGGTGACAGCTGGAGAGATCTTAAAGCTTTGGTGCTACTTCAAAGTTCCCCAGGAGCCCAAAACAGAGTAGTGTTTTGGAAAATCTTGAGGAATTGTTTGGTGCATTTACGATGGGGCTCCTGGGGAACTATTGTTGCCAATCTTGGCCCAGCAGCCATCAAACCATTCTCTTCAACCCCCTGCTGTGCAGCTGACTTCCCCCTAGGGTTGCCAATCTCCAGGTGGGACCTGGAGATCTCCCACTGCTACAATTGATCTCCAGATGACAGAGATCAGTTCCCCTGGAGAAAATGGATGCTTTGGAGGGTAGACCCTATGACATTATACCTGCTGAGTCCTTCCGCCCCCCCCCCGCCCAATGCTGCCCTCTACAGAATCCACCCCCCAAACCTCCAGGTATTTCCCTCCTTAGAGCTGGCAACCCTACATTCCCCTCAGTGCCTGTTGGGAGTGGGTGGTGGGGGAGGGGAAGGGAGTGGGCGACCGGAGGCTTCTGCCTCCTGTCTCCGGTCCTGGAGTGGGGGAGGGTGGAAACGGACCCGGCAGCCGGAGGCTTGCACCTCCAGTCGCCGGCCCTGGAGTGAGTGGGGTTGGGGGCGGGGAAACGGACCCGGCGGCCGGATGTCGGCCCTGGAG